>NC_089805.1:52127259-52427259 GCF_029633855.1 Hoplias malabaricus
GTCCACTGTCACTGTCCACTGTCTCTGTCACTGTCTCTGTCTCTGTCATCATGCTTTATTTCAGGCTCTGAGCTCTTTCTGGAGCGTCTTTATTTCCACTCACACATGGACATCCTCACAGTTCCTGCAAAAGAACCCACTATTCTCTGGTTCCAGCTTTAGAACATTTCACTCTGGATTTGTTCTGTTTTTTATTGGTTTGATCTCTAAGTCATATTTCTATCTTAAAATCACAGTTTCAAAATCACCGTGATGCTCCACTGAGCTGTAAAATGGAGAATGCAGCCTCTATCGATGCTCCTCTGGGCTCAGCACTGTAGAAACTACATTATGTAAGTCGAGGGTAGGAAGAGTTTGGTATTAATAATAATACATGCTAAAAGCTAACACTGATCCCCTAATAATGGTGAGGTGCCCCCTATAGGGGCTGTGAATGCTTGTGAATATGAACTGTATTCACCTGCTGACACATTCCCAACTCTTCATTGTCCAATTAATATCGTGGAAACAGGCAGAGACCTGAGCGCTGTTGATGAATCAGCTCCAAAACCTGAAATAAACTCCTCACAGCACTGCCTCAATTTCATGAAATATGTTTCTGTAATGAGCCAGTGAGGGACTTCAGAAGCTCCTGAGGAAATGTCTGTGCATGTAGGCAGAGTGTGATGTGGAGTGGTGAGTGCACTACGCCCTCTACTGACCAAATTGTACAGAGTTAAGCTGAGGGTGGAGCTGAGAGTGCAGAAATAAATAGTGGAATAAACGCAGCATGATGATTGGTTGGAGATGTGTGATGGTGTAAACAGTGTGTTACTGCAGTGGATTTGAGGCTGTTGCCCTCCCCATTATGTTTAGGGTAGAGTTTGTGGGTCATATAAAACAAAGTGTATCAGGTTGAGGGTCATGGAGGGTCCAGTGTTTGTGTGTATGTGTGTGTCTGTTGCCCCGAGTGTGTGGTTTAGATGCTGCCCCCCTTCCCCCCGTTACTGTGGGTTGCAGCACAGAGAGCACCCCCTGGAGGCAGTGGTGGAGACAGGAACAGCTCTGAGTTCAGTCCCTTGTTTCATCCTCGGGCTTCAGTCTGTCCTTCAGTGAAGGGTAAAGACCCAACAACAGAAATACACACAGCTACACAACCACTACACAATCACTACACACAGCTACACAATCACTATACAATCACTACACACAACTACACACAATCACTACACACAGCTACACGAACACTACACACAACTACACACAATCACTACACACAACTACACACAATCACTACACACAGCTACACGAACACTACACAATCACTACACAATTACTACACACAACTACACACTGGAATCATTGGGCACAAGGTGGGAACACACCCTGTAGGGGGCGCCAGTCCTTCACAGGGCAACACACACTCACACATTCACTCACACCTACGGACACTTAGCGAGAGTCTAGAGTCAGAGAGAGGGGTAAAGGCTTTAACTCCCACACTGCATTCCACCTTAACTAGTGTGGTGCAGTATATAAGGTGGAACTGTGTGGTATTACCATAGTTACAACAGAGAGAGAGAGAGAGAAAGAGAGAGAGAGAGAGGGAGAGAGAGAGAGAGAGAGAGAGAGAGAGAGAGAGAGAGACTGTGGGCTGTGGGGGTCTGAGGTCGTACTGAGCCGGCGGTGATGCTCTATATTTAAATCTGCAAACACAGCTCCACTTCTCCATTCTCTCACCCTCTCACTGTCTCACTCTCTCACTCCCTCACCCTCTCTTACTCCCTCACTCTCATTCTCGCACTCTCTCACTCCCTCGCTGTCTCACCCTCTCAGTCTTACTCTCTCACCCTGTCACTCCATCACTGTCTCACCTTCTCACTCCCTCACCCACTTCCTCTCTTACCCCCTCACTGTCTGACCCTCACTCTCATTCTCTCACTCCCTCGCTGTCTCACCCTCTCACTGTCTTACTCTCTCACCCTCTCACTATTTCACACTCCCTCTATCACTCTCACTTCTTCCGTCTCTTCAGCTCGCATTTCCCCATGTATCCGTACTCGGCTCTCTCACGCCTACCAGTCCCTCATCTCTCTCACTTTCACTCCCTCACCCTCTCTACTCCCTCACCCCTCTCTCACTCCCTCACTCTCACTCCATCACTGTCTCACCTCTCCTGTCTCACTCTCTCACTTCCTCACCCCCCCTCTCACTCCTCACTGTCTCACCTTCTCACTCCCTCGCCCTCTCTTACTCCCTCACCCCCCCTCTCTCACTCCCTCACTCTCACTCCATCACTGTCTCTCCCTGTCTCACTCTCTCACTTCCTCACTGTCTAACCCTCTCTTACTCCCTCACCCCCCCTCTCACTCCCTCACTCTCACCCTCTCACTCCATCACTCTCTCACCCTCTCCCTCTATCACTCCCTCACTCTCACTCTCTCATTGCCTCATTTTCCCACCCTCTCACTCCCTCACCATCTCATCACAGATTCAGGACGGCACTTTCACTCTTAATACGTTCACTGTCCCAAACAAACAGAGCTCACCCCTTCACAGAGCTCACCCCCTCTGCGTGACTGAGCTCCGTGATGAGAGTGAACACACTCCACTTTTCAGACGGAGGAACTGTGGCACATTTATTTTTAAGAATGCAGTAGTACATTAATAAAAATGATGGTTCTACATGGGTTCTTTAGTGAGGAAAATGGTTCTACATAGAACCCTCAACGCATAAAGAAGCATTGTTTTACATCATGAAGGGGTTTTTCAGATTGATGGAGAATGTCCTGTAGATGGTTCTGCACCAGAACGAGTTCCTCTGCTGTAACAAACTGGTTCTGGTTTCCCCTGTTCTTTGTGGTGGTGTGTGGTGTGAGGAGCTGGGGACTCAGGGCAGTGTTGGTGTGTACTGTGTATCTCTCCTGATGAGGAAGTCCTTATTTGGGGCGTGATGCTGGCCACAGTGAGGTGGGGGGCGGGTGTTAAGGTAGTCCAGGTTCTTTACGGGTGGTCCGTCTGTTCAACAGAACCCAGTCCAACTTGTCCCCTGTCCAACACCCTGTTCACTCTCTGAGTCCGAAGAGAGACGCCCTGTCCCTGTTCTGCTGAATGCCCCCACCCCATGTCCCACACTCACAGGGCCTGTATGTTTATATATAAATATGTGTGTGTGTGTGTGGTGTGTGTGTGTGTGTGAGAGAGAGAGAGAGAGAGAGAGAGATGCTGCTTAGAGAACGAGGGAGCAGTGTCCCTACAGATTCATGCTATTATTAGGACACAACTCGAGGAAATGGATACAGATTTACATTTCAGTGTTATCTGTGGAGAACGGCGTTCCGACGTTCCGCGTCTCCTGCTCACCTCCATTCTTCCCAGAATACTGTGTACAAGTATGTGTGGACACCCTTTACACCGTGGTTTAATCACTATACAACAGCACTGGTGTGTGGAACAATGGAACTGTGTTCTCTGAAATGATGGAGACCAGGAGAGTCCATTAGAGAACAGTAGAGTCCAGTAGAGACCAGTAGAGTCCAGTTCGGACCAGTAGAGTCCAGTAGAGATCAGTAGAGACCAGTAGAGTCCTGTATAGACCAGTAAAGTCCAGTAGAGACCAGTAGAGTTCAGTAGAGACCAGTAGAGTCCATTAGAGAACAGTATAGTCCAGTAGAGACCAGTAGAGTCCAATAGATTCCAGTAAGTTCTAGTAGAGTCCAGTAGAGAGCTATAGAGTCCTGTAAAGACCAGTAGAGTCCAGTAGAGACCAGTAGAGTCCTGTAGAGTCCAGTAGAGTCTGGTAGAGACCAGTACAGTCCAGTAGAGATCAGTAGAGACCAGTAGAGTCCTGTATAGACCAGTAGAGTCCAGTAGAGACCAGTAGAGTCCAGTAGAGACCTGTAGAGTCCAGTAGAGATCAGTAAAGTCCAGTAGAGACCAGTAGAGACCGGTAGAGTCCAGTAGCGATCAGTAAAGTCCTGTAGAGATCAGTACAGTCCAGTAGAGACCAGTAGAGTCCAGTAGAGACCAGCAGAGTCCAGTAGAGTACAGTAGAGTCCAGTAGAGACTAGCAGAGTCCAGTACAGTCCAGTAGAGCCCAGTAGAGCACGGTAGAGTCCAATAGAGGCCAGTACAGACAAGTAGAGTCCAGTAGAGACTAGTAGAGACTAGTAGAGACCAGTAGAGTCCAGTAGAGACCTGTAGAGACCAGTAGAGTCCAGTAGAGATCAGTAAAGTCTAGTAGAGACCAGTAGAGACGTGTAGAGACCAGTAGAGACCAGTAGAGTCCAGTAGAGACCAGTAGAGTCCAGTAGAGACCAGTAGAGTCCTGTATAGACCAGTAAAGTACAGTAGAGACCTGTAGAGTCCAGTAGAGACCTGTAGAGTCCAGTAGAGATCAGTAAAGTCCAGTAGAGATCAGTTGAGTCCAGTAGAGACCAGTAGAGTTCTGTAGAGTCCAGTAAAGTCTGGTAGAGACCAGTAGAGACCAGTAGAGTCCTGTAGAGTCCAGTAGCGATCAGTAAAGTCCAGTAGAGATCAGTTGAGTCCAGTAGAGACCAGTAGAGTTCTGTAGAGTCCAGTAAAGTCTGGTAGAGACCAGTAGAGACCAGTAGAGTCCTGTAGAGTCCAGTAGAGACCAGCAGATTCCAGTAGAGTACAGTAGAGTCCAGTAGAGACTAGCAGAGTCCAGTACAGTCCAGTAGAGCCCAGTAGAGCACGGTAGAGTCCAATAGAGACCAGTACAGACCAGTAGAGTTCAGTAGAGAACAGTAGAGACCAGTAGAGTCCAGTAGAGACCAGTAGAGAGCTGTAGAGTCCAGTAGAGTTCAGTAGAGACCAGTAGAGTCCAGTAGAGATCAGTAAAGTCCAGTAGAGACCAGTAGAGACCAGTAGAGACCTGTAGAGACCAGTAGAGACCAGTAGAGACAAGTAGAGAGCAGTAGAGTCCTGTAGAGTTCAGTAGAGACCAGTAGAGTCCTGTATAGACCAGTAAAGTCCAGTAGAGACCTGTAGAGTCCAGTAGAGACCTGTAGAGTCCAGTAGAGATCAGTAAAGTCCAGTAGAGACCTGTAGAGTCCAGTAGCGATCAGTAAAGTCCAGTAGAGATCAGTAGAGTCCAGTAGAGACTAGCAGAGTCCAGTAGAGTCCAGTAGAGACCAGCAGAGTCCAGTAGAGTACAGTAGAGTCCAGTAGAGACTAGCAGAGTCCAGTAGAGTCCAGTAGAGTCCAGTAGAGTCCAGTAGAGCCCAGTAGAGCACAGTAGAGTCCAATAGAGACCAGTAGAGTCCAGTAGAGTCCAGTAAAGACCAGTAGAGTCCAGTGGAGTCCAATAGAGTCTAGTAGAGACCAGTAGAGACGAGTACAGACCAGTAGAGTCCAGTAGAGAGCTGTAGAGTTCAGTAGAGACCAGTAGAGTCCAGTAGAGAACAGTAGAGACCAGTAGAGTCCAGTAGAGATCTGTAGAGCCCAGTAGAGACCAGTAGAGACCTGTAGAGACCAGTAGAGATCAGTAGAGACCAGTAGAGTCCAGTAGAGACCAGTAGAGTCCAGTAGAAACCTGTAGAATCCAGTAGAGACCAGCAAAGTCAGTCCTGTGCAGTGAAAACTGCTTTTATTTTAACTCTACGTAACAATGCACTGCAGGAAGGATGTAGGACACAGCCTGCTTTTGAAGCTAAAGCAACCTCAGATACCACTGTGTGTGTGTGTGTGTGTGTGTGTGAGGGGACAGATGGGATATGAAGTCAACAGCAGATGTGACTGTTTTACTGTTGTTGAGTGAGCTCCACCAGTGCAGGATCTGCTTTGTGACACTCTAGTGGAGACCCGTGGTACTACAACAGTCAAAAACGTAGCATTAAAGTTGCAATCAGTCTTTTTTGTACCAACAACTCTGGTTAACATGGTTTACGAATGCCTTATTTTTCCATTGTTTTATAAAGAAGCACTCACTGGAGATGAGGAATCAGACCGTTTTGTCATCTCTAAATGAACCTGTTACGAAGCCCCAGTGTCTGTAAATGGGTAAAAAAACAAAATGTCAGGGTCCGGTGCTAGGCTTTCTCTCTCTCTGCTCACGGCAGAGAAACACCATCTGGAGGTTTTTAGACAACGGAGAGACTCCAAACGCTGAAAAGCACCAACCGAGATGAGGATGTTGCTCTATTCCTGCTCCATAGGGGGGTCACACTGACTTATTTTTGCTGTTACAGTTACATTACTTAAGGTGGAACTGACTCTAAATTCAGGAGAGCGCTAACTGCATGAAAGTAAACACAGAGCGAAAGTGCTACAAAACTAAACAGCTCGAGTTACACGTGAGTTTCTGTGGGAATTCAAACAGTCAATAAACACTTACAGATAATTCAGAAACCAACAGAATACAGCCGTTATTCTTCTCAAACACACTGTTCCACTTTAAAAAGCATGGAGCTTCTGAACGTAAACAAACCAGAGTGAACTGTGTGTGCCCACAATGTTCCCTTTAACACGAGGGAATGAATAAACAAATTCGAAATATTTGTAAAGCACCAATGACGTGGAAAACACATCACTGTGATAAAGAAACATGCTGAAATTATTTACATTTTTATTGTTATTGTATTTTATCATCACTGTACGGTACACTCACGATTTCAGAGACAACACAGGTAAAAATAAAAATATAATTTTATACCATTTACAATTATTTAAATTAAAATATCACACAAACCAGTTCAGTTGGGAAATATGAAATAACTAGGCACTGTTTAACTATTAAAATTATGTTTATAAATGTAACCTCGAGGCTGTATTTTCCAGGTATTGAATATTCATAATATTTAATAATAAATTGTCAAATAAAAACACCTCAGGCATCTCCTGAAGCACCACATTTTAAACCGTGAACGTTATTCTTCAGTGAAATCACAGCTTTGTTTAACAGGACGACTGTTTGTCATAATCAGCCCGGCGTAAAACATCGTAAACACCAGCATAATAAAGGAAAGTGCTTAATGTGTTCCTACTTTTTATTTTCTTCTATTTACTCAGCACAATTTCCTGCAGTTGCTCCCCAGGAGCTGCGGGAGACGAGAGACAGCCTGACGACGGAGCTTAATCCTTATTGGCTGGACGCTTCACTGAAACCCGATGTTTATTTATTTTAGTTTTTTAAACGTAAATCTCAATGGTCCCTCTCTTAAAGACCCCGTGTGTACAGTAATAATGTCATGATCTCGCAGAGTGGCACTGTCCATATGGAGTCCAGTAAGTCCAGTCCATGGTGCAGGTCATCTTGAACAAGCCTAGTGTCTTAGCCCAAACTGCACCAAGGCCCTCCCTCTCTCTCAGCCTCAGCAGGAAGCTAGCAAACACTGTCAAGTATTAGCTAACATAGCATTAGCAGCGTTCTGCTGCCAGCTCCACAGTGGAGTTCCAGTGATGCTGTGTTAGCAGCTAGTGCTATTTCTTTAGCATCTGAGTTAAAACCAGTGTCCTTATGGTTTCATAACAACAGTGAGCTGAGGCTAACTAGCAAAGAGTCATGGTGAATAGTCATTTAGCTAATTAGCATGCTAAAGAACTAGAAAACCAACTTGTAAATAATGACTGGTTTATTTCTTGACATCAGTGTTGTATTGTGGGTTTAAAGAGACACTATGTAATATTTTAACCTTAAAATGACTGCTTAAAAATGGCTGTGATGCTCTAGTGAGCTCTAACAGTGAGCAGAGCTGGCACGCAGTGTATTCTGAGCGCGTGTGTGTGTAGCTACTGTAATGTCCTCACACAGCGGACACAGCCGTAACGAGAGCCGATCACACTCAGTGTCTTCAAACACAGCACAGGACACTCCTCCGGACGCTGAGACAACACCAACACGCCTAGACTACCGCTAAATAAAGCGCTAACGACAGAGACTGTAATGGAGTCTAATTTCATCTGCCGCAAGGTGCTGTGCCACTGCTGCTTCACTACGTGTTCAAATATCTGTGGACACACATGGGGCCTACAATGATTAAAATAGAGTTTACTGCAGCATTTCTAACACATCTTGGCCACCAGGTGTCAGTGTAATGGCTGTATCCTAACATGGACGAGAAATGGGCGACAAACGACTGACTGCACTTTAAAGCTGCTATATTCTCCCTCTTCTCCACAGTGGAACACAGTTCTGTTTCTTAATGAAAGGTCTGTAACCCCCACAACAGTGTTCTCCCCCTGTGTAAACAGCCCTGTTCAGAACGCCCGCTTTCAGCACTTGTTCCTTTAAATGATAATGAGCCGCTCGCTGTTCACCCCGACCCCGAGCGCACAGCAGTGAGGAGCGAGGCGCAGAAGCTCTGGTTTTTAGCCGTTTTCACTCTGTTCTCTTTCTTCTCCGTTTTTACTCAGTGCTCTTATTTCTCCGCGCTCGTTGTGTCTGTTTTGCTGAGTTTAACCTCGTCTTTGCGCTCTCACATAAACACGGGTCCAGCGCTGTGATTGGACAGACTCAGACGAGGGGGCGGGGCCATTCTAAAGTCTCTGCACTTGACGTCAGAAGCGGAGCAGAATAAGAGCGGCTCGTTTTATCCTGTGTTTCTGACTCAGGCAGCGCACAGAAAACTGACCGGTTTCAGAGTGTGTGTGTTGGTGGCCTCCAGATTCTCACTGGATTGGTGTCTCTTTGTGGTAGAGGGGTCTGAAGTTGCAGCTCTTAATTATCCATTGTGCTGTGACCCTTCTGCAGCGAGAAGCACATAACAACCACATTACTGTCGCTCTCAATGCATCAATAAAGCCCTTAATGTGAGACGGAGGAGTCCAGCATCAGCAGGACACTGTCCAAGGTCAAACGGGACAGACACAGAGTCCAGCCGCTCGCTGCTAAGAGCAGAGACTAAATCTGACCAGAAGAACAGTGTGGATTTACGCCTTTAAAAAGCCTGTTTCAGTTCCATAGAGAATCCTTCGGTGGTTCTTTAAAGGAAGAGATGTAAATAATTCAGATCCAACACTAAACAACTCCATTTGTCCATCTGAGTCCATCAGAGAGCACAGTTCCACTGCTTCACAGCCCAGTGCAGGGGCTTTACACCCCTCCAGAAGCCTCTTAGCATTGAGCCAGGCACATGACTTCATCTTCAGGTGCTGTGTGTGATATTTCAGTTAATGATGTCATTCTATGGATGTTATACCATTATTACCATATTTTAGATGTTTTTACTTGTTTTAAAAAAGACATATGATGAGAAACCCCTTGTTCAATGTGTGTTTAAATGTGAATCTGGAGGCCACCAACCCACACACTGTGCAACAAGACCCCAGTCAGTTTTCAGTGCGCTGCCTGAGTCAGAAACATGGGATAAAACGAGCCGCTCCGATTCTGCTTCTGACGACAAGTGCAGAGACTTTAGAATGGCCACGCCCCCTCGTCTGAGTCTGTCCAATCACAGCGCTGGACCCGTGTTTATGTGAGAGTGCAAAGATGAGGTTAAACTCAGAAAAACAGACACAACGAGCGCGGAGAAATAAGAGCACTGAGTAAAAAACGGAGAAGAAAGAGAACAGAGTGAAAACGGCTAAAAACCAGAGCTTCTGCTCCTCGCTCCTCACTGCTGTGCGCTCGGGGTCGGGGTGAACAGCGAGCGGCTCATTATCATTATAGGAACAGGTGCTGAAAGCTGGTTAAATACATCTATAAATAAATACATTCACCCTAGAATTGTATTACAGTGATCCCAGAATGAGAAATATTAAAGATATTGGCTGGATTTTAAAGGACAAATGTGCGTTTCTTGCAGTGCAGGGTGTGTTCTCAGCCTGAGGTGAATGTGTGAGGGTGCAGGAAGTGAACGAATGACAGGAAGCTGGTGCTACATCACCACGGTGTGTGCTGTTTGTGTTTATTGTCCAACAAACAATTCCCTAAACACCACCTGCTCATAAACACTCCGTTTGTCCAGCTGACGGAGACAGCACACCCAGTCGAGTGTATTAGTTAGTTATACAATTATATAGTTATATTGTTATAAAATTATATATATATATATATGTGTGTGAGTAAGAAGCGACTGTATCTTTTAAGGTGGAGCGGTGTGTGTGAGTAAGAAGCGACTGTATCTTTTAAGGTGGAGCGGTGTGTGTGAGTAAGAAGTGACTGTATCTTTTAAGGTGGAGCGGTGTGTGTGAGTAAGAAGCGACTGTATCTTTTAAGGTGGAGCGGTGTGTGTGAGTAAGAAGCGACTGTATCTTTTAAGGTGGAGCGGTGTGTGTGAGTAAGAAGCGACTGTATCTTTTAATGTGGAGCGGTGTGTGTGAGTAAGAAGCGACTGTATCTTTTAAGGTAGAGCGGTGTGTGTGAGTAAGAAGCGACTGTATCTTTTAATGTGGAGCGGTGTGTGTGAGTAAGAAGTGACTGTATCTTTTAATGTGGAGCGGTGTGTGTGAGTAAGAAGCGACTGTATCTTTTAAGGTGGAGCGGTGTGTGTGAGTAAGAAGCGACTGTATCTTTTAAGGTGGAGTGGTGTGTGTGAGTAAGAAGCGACTGTATCTTTTAAGGTGGAGCGGTGTGTGTGAGTAAGAAGCGACTGTATCTTTTAAGGTGGAGCGGTGTGTGTGAGTAAGAAGTGACTGTATCTTTTAAGGTGGAGCGGTGTGTGTGAGTAAGAAGCGACTGTATCTTTTAAGGTGGAGTGGTGTGTGTGAGTAAGAAGCGACTGTATCTTTTAAGGTGGAGCGGTGTGTGTGAGTAAGAAGCGACTGTATCTTTTAAGGTGGAGCGGTGTGTGTGAGTAAGAAGTGACTGTATCTTTTAAGGTGGAGCGGTGTGTGTGAGTAAGAAGCGACTGTATCTTTTAGGTTGGAGCGGTGCGTGTGAGTAAGAAGTGACTGTATCTTTTAAGGTGGAGCGGTGTGTGTGAGTAAGAAGCGACTGTATCTTTTAGGTTGGAGCGGTGCGTGTGAGTAAGAAGCGACTGTATCTTTTAAGGTGGAGCGGTGTGTGTGAGTAAGAAGCGACTGTATCTTTTAGGTTGGAGCGGTGCGTGTGAGTAAGAAGCGACTGTATCTTTTAAGGTGGAGCGGTGTGTGTGAGTAAGAAGCGACTGTATCTTTTAGGTTGGAGCGGTGCGTGTGAGTAAGAAGCGACTGTATCTTTTAAGGTGGAGCGGTGTGTGTGAGTAAGAAGCGACTGTATCTTGTTGGTGTCTGAAGTGTAAATTGTCTGTAAGTGTTTATTCACTGTTTGAATTCCCACAGAAACTCATGTGTAACTCGAGCTGTTTAGTTTGTAGCACTGTCGCTCTGTGTTTACTTTCATGCAGTTAGCGCTCTCCTGAATTTAGAGTCAGTTCCACCTTAAGTAATGTAACTGTAACAGCAAAAATAAGTCAGTGTTACCCCCCTATGGAGCAGGAATAGAGCAACATCCTCATCTCGGTTGGTGCAGGGAGCAGCAAATGGTGAGGAAACATTGTCTGAATTTTATGAACAGTGATTTAATCCATGATCTTCTTTAGTTGAAACAGATGACTTGGACTAGGTCTCAGTGGTTACACTCTGTCCCTAGTGAACTCTCTCACTCAGCTACAGTGTGAACACGGGTCATCCTCAGTGCATCTCATGAAGTAAATGGGTTTATAGACTGATTGAGAGCTAGTGTCATTTCTGTCCATTTGGAGGAGAGACCTCCTTCATCTCCTCCTCCTGGTAGAGTCTGGGTGTTGAGGGGGGTTTCCAGCAGGGGGCGCTGTCCCTGTGCTCAGTATGGATCCCAATGCCTGGGTGTAGTGAGGTGGATACTGTACTGAATAAACTGCATTGTCCTTCAGATGAGACGTAACACGGCGGTTCTGAAGTCAGTAAACCCCAGGAGTCCTAAACCTGACCCTGTCGTCACTCTCTTAGCGCATTTCCACCAATGAGGAACAGGTTGGGTTCCCATTCATGAACCTGATTTGGAACCGTTCTAAAGGTTTCCACTGACATAAACTGGTTCCTGAACCAGAAATGTCCATTCCCAACTGCAACCAAAGAACAGTGGGTGCTTCAGCAGAAATTGTGACCACGTCCGTGGGCGAGTGGAGATAAAGGTGCTCCAGAAAGAGCTCAGAGCCTGAAATAAAGTGTTATGGTGCAGTGGAGCGGGATGGGTCATTTACAGAGTGATATATCGTCCTCAGTGATGTTCTGGATAAAGACCAGAGAACCACATGGAGGTTCTCCTTCTGAAAAAGGGAAATGCAGCACCGGAAATGACCTGTATCTGATTTCTGATTTGGAAAGAAAACCAGGAATATGCTCTGTGTGTGTATTTGGGCTGTGTTCAGAGTGACTCAAGTCACTTTTAGGCAACTGTTCTCCACTATTCTCTCTGTTCTAGATCACAGCAGATGGCTCTGGAACCACAGCGTGAAACACTGGGACTGTAACAGACAGAGCTCTGCCTCATTTCCACATGTGTCTCATATCTCACTGTGATCTGACCACACTGTAAACAGTGGATTAACCATGACTCTGTCCTCACTCCATCCCTTTATCTCTGGCTCTGGAGCTGATTCAGACCCAGCCCCACAGCGCCACCCGCTGGTGATGTAGCCTTGGCTTCTGGAGACAGTTCACTGGAGAATGGAGCAGGTTCAAGATCCAGAGTTGTTTTGGTGGAAAAGCTCTGTGTCCCTGTCCTCCTGCCTGTCCCTCCCTCTCGTCTCCTCTCGTCCTGATATCTGCGGTGCGGTGAGGTGGAAGTGGAGGACACTCTCTCACGTCCTAAAGAATTAGGGTTCTAGACCAGCGCTGGAGAATTGAAACGATCAATCAATCATTAATCAATACCTGGTTGATGGCACTGGGCTTTGAGAAAGGTCAGTGTATGGCTGTGGTCAGTGGAGTCTGCTGGAATGTTCCATTACTGCTCCACTGAATTCAACAGAAGGTCCATTTACACATCGACCCGAGTCAAACCCGCACCCGGTCGGTTCTGAGTGGGTTCAGTTCTCACCACTGGGTCTGGACACTTTCTGTGTGATTACACTGCAATGAGCCCTGCATCTTCCTCCTCTTTCTGCTAACAGATGCTTTTTAACCTACATTATGTCTTTCCTCCCCTCCCCCAGCACTCCTCCCTCTCTCTCTCTCTCTCTCTCTCTCTCTCTCTCTCTCTCTCTCTCTCTCCCTCTCTCTCTTTCTCTCTCTCTCTCTCTCTCTTTCTCTCTCTCTCTCTCTATCGCTCAGTTCCTATTCCTCCCCTCCCCCAGCACTCCTCCCTCTCTCTCTCTCTCTCTCTCTCTCCCTCTCTCTCTTTCTCTCTCTCTCTCTCTATCGCTCAGTTCCTATTCCTCCCCTCCCCCTCTCTCTGCAGTATACCCTCCCCCACTACAGCACTCTCTCCTCTCTCTTGACCCTCTCTCTTTCTCTCTTGCTTTCTCTTTCTCGCTCATCCCCTGCTCCCTCCCTCTCTCTCTCGTTGCTTGCTCACTGGCTGTCTCTGCATTTTTCTCTCATCCCCCATTCCCTCCTCCTTTCTTTTTCACCCTCACTGATTTGCTCATCCTCTCTCTCTCTCTCTCTCTGTCTCTCATCCCCCACTCCCTCCTCCTCTCTCTCCATCTCTATTACTCCACTCCTGCCGAGGGCTTTTTGCTGTGGTAGCTCAGTCCCAATAACATTAATCTAATTATTATGCACAGGAAGTGACACACATGGTCACCCACATTCGCTCTAACACCGGCGAAGAGTGGAGTGACCGAATGTTCAGTGGATGCTGGGTGAATGCAGAGTGACCAGACTTTGTGTTTCCACTCGAGAGGTGATCAGGCTGTGAATGACCGTAGTATGAGCTACTGGAGCTGAAATAACGAGACTGTCAGTGACTGAAACACCAGTGACCCAACACCCACTGACTGATCACTGACTGTCCCAGCGTTAAACTGGCACCAGTGACCAAACCCTGACCCAACACCCACTGACTGATCACTGACTGTCCCAGCGTTAAACTGACACCAGTGACCAAACCCTGTGTGACCCAACACCCACTGACTGATCACTGACTGTCCCAGCGTTAAACTGGCACCAGTGACCAAACCCTGACCCAACACCCACTGACTGATCACTGACTGTCCCAGCGTTAAACTGACACCAGTGACCAAACCCTGTGTGACCCAACACCCACTGACTGATCACTGACTGTCCCAGCGTTAAACTGGCACCAGTGACCAAACCCTGACCCAACACCCACTGACTGATCACTGACTGTCCCAGCGTTAAACTGACACCAGTGACCAAACCCTGAGTGACCCAACACCGACTGACTGATCACTGACTGTCCCAGCGTTAAACTGACACCAGTGACCAAACCCTGAGTGACCCAACACCCGCTGACTGATCACTGACTGTCCCAGCGTTAAACTGACACCAGTGACCAAACCCTGAGTGACCCAACACCGACTGACTGATCACTGACTGTCCCAGCGTTAAACTGACACCAGTGACCAAACCCTGAGTGACCCAACACCCGCTGACTGATCACTGACTGTCCCAGCGTTAAACTGACACCAGTGACCAAACCCTGAGTGACCCAACACCCGCTGACTGATCACTGACCGTCCCAACATTAAACTGACACCAGTGACCAAACCCTGAGTGACCCAACACCCACTGACTGATCACTGACCGTCCCAACATTAAACTGACACCAGTGACCAAACCCTGAGTGACCCAACACCCGCTGACTGATCACTGACCGTCCCAACATTAAACTGACACCAGTGACCAAACCCTGAGTGACCCAACACCCACTGACTGATCACTGACCGTCCCAACATTAAACTGACACCAGTGACCAAACCCTGTGTGACCCAACACCCACTGACTGATCACTGACTGCCCCAACATTAAACTAACACCAATGACCAAACTCTGAGTGACCCAACACCCACTGACTGATCACTGACCGTCCCAGCGTTAAACTGGCACCAGTGACCAAACCCTGAGTGACCCAACACCCACTGACTGATCACTGACCGTCCCAGCGTTAAACTGGCACCAGTGACCAAACCCTGAGTGACCCAACACTGACTGGCTGATCACTGACCATCCCAGTGTTAAACTGACACCAGTGACCAAACCCTGACCCAACACCGACTGACTGATCACTGACTGTCCCAGCGTTAAACTGGCACCAGTGACCAAACCCTGAGTGACCCAACACTGACTGACTGATCACTGACTGTCCCAGCGTTAAACTGACACCAGTGACCAAACCCTGAGTGACCCAACACCCGCTAACTGATCACTGACCGTCCCAACATTAAACTGACACCAGTGACCAAACCCTGAGTGACCCAACACCCACTGACTGATCACTGACCGTCCCAACATTAAACTGACACCAGTGACCAAACCCTGAGTGACCCAACACCCGCTGACTGATCACTGACCGTCCCAACATTAAACTGACACCAGTGACCAAACCCTGAGTGACCCAACACCCACTGACTGATCACTGACCGTCCCAACATTAAACTGACACTAGTGACCAAACCCTGTGTGACCCAACACCCACTGACTGATCACTGACTGCCCCAACATTAAACTAACACCAATGACCAAACCCTGAGTGACCCAACACCCACTGACTGATCACTGACCGTCCCAGCGTTAAACTGGCACCAGTGACCAAACCCTGAGTGACCCAACACCCACTGACTGATCACTGACCGTCCCAGCGTTAAACTGGCACCAGTGAACAAACCCTGAGTGACCCAACACCCACTGGCTGATCACTGACCATCCCAATGTTAAACTGACACCAGTGACCAAACCCTGACCCAACACCGACTGACTGATCACTGACTGTCCCAGCGTTAAACTGGCACCAGTGACCAAACCCTGAGTGACCCAACACTGACTGACTGATCACTGACCATCCCAGCGTTAAACTGACACCAGTGACCAAACCCTGACCCAACACCGACTGACTGATCATTGACTGTCCCAGCGTTAAACTGGCACCAGTGACCAAACCCTGAGTGACCCAACACCCACTGACTGATCACTGACTGTCCCAGCGTTAAACTGACACCAGTGACCAAACCCTGAGTGACCCAACACTGACTGACTGATCACTGACTGTCCCAGCGTTAAACTGACACCAGTGACCAAACCCTGAGTGACCCAACACCGACTGACTGATCATTGACTGTCCCAGCGTTAAACTGGCACCAGTGACCAAACCCTGAGTGACTCAACACAGACTGACTGATCACTGAGAATCTCAACATTAAACTAACACCAGTGACCAAACCCTGAGTGACCCAACACTGACTGACTGATCACTGACCGCCCCAGCGTTAAACTAACACCAATGATCAAACCCTGACTGACTCAACTCCGCCTGACTGATTACTGAGTATCCCAACATTAAACTGATGTAAAATGACGCCGTGGTCTTTTGAAGAGGTTCAAACGCTCCTTGGATCGGTGGCCGACGAAAGAATCCAGTGAGAGCTGGACGCTGCAACAAGGAAGGAACAAACTCTACTGATCTGTCTGAACTGATGACGGAGCTGTGTTCAGTCCCAAACAACAACAACACGCCGATACACCATAAGTAAACACCGCTTAACGTTACCACCGCTGTTGTTGTGGTTTCCAAAGACCACTGTTCCCCTTAGAGACAGGGTTTAGAGACGACACCAGATACATGACACCAGGGAGGAGCTGTGGGAGTGAGAAACCAACCAGGGACCAATCAGAGCGTAGAGTCCAGTAAAGACCAGTAGACACAAGTAGAGTCTGGTAGACACCATTAAACACCAGTAGAGACCAGTAGACACCAGTAGAGACCAGTACAGTCCAGGTGGGTATATAACATGGAGTGGAAAAGTGCCATTTGACTGACCTTGAATGTCCAGAACCTTAAAGGATTCAGAGAGGCTGTACATTGAGTGACTGTCACCTGGATGACTAATCCCTGAGTCACCCAACCTTGTCTGACCAAGGCCAGAGCAACCAAACACAGAGGTTTAATCTTAAAGGTCCAAACACTGAATGACTGAGCTTTGTATGACCCAACCTTCACTGACAAAACCCTGAGTGACTGAACCTAATTGTACTGACTGTTAAGTGCCCAAAACCCTGAGTGACCAAAGCCTGAGTGGCCCAACCTTGACTGACCTTGAATGAGTGTTGCTTGAGTGATAGTATCTTAAATGACACTGAGCAACTGATTGACAAATGAATGTAATTTGGGTGATTTAACCTCGCATGACCTGACCTTGCCTCATCAATGCCAGCAGAACCAAATCTACACCTTAACCCAGATCCAACAAATACTAAGTAACTGAACCTTCTGAACCCTGATTGGACTGACCCATAATGACCTTGAGTTCTGATGTGTCTCTTGGTTCATGAAGCAGTCAGTGACCAGACCCTGAGATACTGACTCACTAATGACTTGACTTTACATGATCAAATCTGAACTAAATGATCAATGCTCGACTGAATGTCAATTGATGACATCTCTGCCGAAGCTAGTTTGTCTGTTCAGATTCTGAGTGAGCAACCCGAGCAAGACCCGACTTTAATCTAAGAACTAATTTAATTGAGAACTGAGAAATTCTTGGATGCTCCAACCTTAAGTAACCACATGACCATACTTAGTATGGAACACCTAGTGACTGCAACCTAAAGCTGGCAGACCTCAAATGACTGATCCAAGCGGACCACAAATCATCTGCATTATCCCTGATTGACTCAACTTTGAGGGACCACACAATGACTGACTGAATTTTGCATGTTGACTGACCCTTGAGTGACCAAGGCCTCGCTCTGAACATTGAATGAATCAAACTTGAATGACTGAACTTGAGTACATTAACTGCAACTGACTGATCCTTTAATTATATAGCTTGAGTAACTCAACTTTTATTGACCAAATGCTCCCAACTTGAGTGACCCTGTCTTGATTGACCAGGCTGCCTGAGCTTTGACTGACCCAACCCCAAGTGACACAACCCAACTTCTTACCAAATCTGGTGTGACTCTTTGCTGACTGGTTTGACTTATTTTGGAGTGACTTCAGTCCCGAACCTGAAGCGAGCAAAGACTGGACCTTGTGTGACTGATCTGACCTAACAGTAATTGACCCAAACTTCAATATACCAACTTTGACTGATACTTCTGTGACCAAATCTTGAGAGACCTTTGGGTGACTGGTCAGAGTAGTCTTTGAGCGACTATACCTCAAGTGAAGTGAATCCCAATGTTAAAGTTCATGTTCATGATTTTAATTCAAAACACTTTTACTTTTACAAATGTCAGAGAATGTCCATTTTCTGCTCTACGCTCTGTTTGCGCTGGAAAAAGTGCCTATAAACTGCCTCTTAGATTTTATTCATTAATCTGACACAGGGGAGCGAGTGATGGAAAAATAAAAGTGTATCTGCTCTGACTCAGAGCTTACATCTCTGAGATGAGGCTACTGTTGTTAGCTATGCTAACGTAGCCTGTGTTATTGTACCTACAGCTGTATTAGCTTTTCAGGGAAGACCAGTTACCTTAAACAGTTAACATACAGTGCATTGTATATAGTTTACTGTCCTGTCCACAGGTGTGTGTGAGTGACAGGGTGAGTGTGTGAGTGACTGGATGAGTGTGTGCGCAACTGGGTCTGTGTGAGACTGTCCACAGATGTGAGCATGTCAGAGACTGTGTGGGTGTGTGTGAGTGACAGGGTGAGATATCCTTCATTGCGCTCAGTGATTCTGGGTGGACTCTGGACCCACTGCGACCCAGAACTGGATGAAGTGGTTACAGACAATGAATGAATTAATGATTTCTGTCTATTTTACCATAAAGAGAGATGAGAAGTTGATGTGAGTTTCCAGAAGCAGATAAAGGGTTAATGAGTGTGAGATTAGCAGGTGACCTCTTTAAAAATAGGGCGTTATTAGTGTGTTTCTATAGCGTAATCAGATCTGATCCGTATTCGCGTGGTCTTCATGGGGTCTCCGGGAGCAGGCGTCTGTCAGGTGGCTGTACTCTGTGACGGTCTACAGATGAAGAACTGGAGTGGGTTCTCCACAGAACCGCAGGTGGGGGGTGGCCATGTTTTAGAACCAAAGGAACTGACAAAATGCACAAGGAGTGTTTATTAAAACCTGAGTGGAAAAGTCCGGGCAGGTTCTCAGAGTTGATGACATGTTCCCCTCAAAGAAAACACTTTTCCCCTCAGGGTTTTCTGGAGGATTGTTATATATAGAGGTATATATTATACAGGGCCTGGTTCTAATGCTCCTCTCTCCAGGAGTAGTCCTTTCACTCATGCAGCACATTGTGGGACATTTTCTATGTCAGATGCGTTCTCTTTGTGGGAAATGTTCCACATGGAGGCAGCACCTATTCAGCGTGTGCTGAGATACAATAGGATACTCCGGGACATTAGGGACATTAACGGCTCTGTTCACACATGGGTCACTCTTACTGTACTCTGAGTTTTTACTAGGGAACTAGGAGGATAAAGTCCTGTCAAGTCTAGACAGATGTTTACGTTCACACATACAGCTGCCCTGGATAAAGTCTGGAAAAGTTCTGGAATACTGTACATGTGTGAAGGGGCTTTAGTGTTGTGATGGGCTTAGTGTGTGTGAGTGTGTGAACTACATCAGTCACAAACTACACTGTACACACACAGCTCCTCACTCCCTCTACAGTGAACTACATCAGTCACAAACTACACTGTACACACACAGCTCCTCACTCCCTCTACAGTGAACTACATTAGTCACAAACTACACTGTACACACACAGCTCCTCACTCCCTCTACAGTGAACTACATCAGTCACAAACTACACTGTACACACAGCTCCTCGCTCCCTCTACATTGAACTACATCAGTCATAAACTACACTACACACACAGCTCCTCGCTCCCTCTACAGTGAACTACATCAGTCATAAACTACACTGTACACACAGCTCCTCACTCCCTCTACAGTGAACTGTATCAGTCATAAACTACACTGTACACACACAGCTCCTCACTCCCTCTACAGTGAACTACATCAGTCACAAACTACACTGTACACACACAGATCCTCACTCCCTCTACAGTGAACTACATCAGTCATAAACTACACTGTACACACACAGATCCTCACTCCCTCTACAGTGAACTACATCAGTCATGAACTACACTGTACACACACAGCTCCTCACTCCCTCTACAGTGAACTCCATCAGTCATAAACTACACTGTACACACACAGCTCCTCGCTCCCTCTACATTGAACTACATCAGTCATAAACTACACTACACACACAGCTCCTCGCTCCCTCTACATTGAACTACATCAGTCATAAACTACACTACACACACAGCTCCTCGCTCCCTCTACAGTGAACTACATCAGTCCTAAACTACACTGTACACACAGCTCCTCACTCCCTCTACAGTGAACTGTATCAGTCATAAACTACACTGTACACACACAGCTCCTCACTCCCTCTACAGTGAACTACATCAGTCACAAACTACACTGTACACGCACAGATCCTCACTCCCTCTACAGTGAACTACATCAGTCACAAACTACACTGTACACACACAGATCCTCACTCCCTCTACAGTGAACTACATCAGTCATGAACTACACTGTACACACACAGCTCCTCACTCCCTCTACAGTGAACTACATCAGTCATAAACTACACTGTACACACACAGCTCCTCGCTCCCTCTACATTGAACTACATCAGTCATAAACTACACTACACACACAGCTCCTCGCTCCCTCTACATTGAACTACATCAGTCATAAACTACACTACACACACAGCTCCTCGCTCCCTCTACAGTGAAGTACATCAGTCATAAACTACACTGTACACACACAGCTCCTCACTCCCTCTACAGTGAACTGTATCAGTCATAAACTACACTGTACACACACAGCTTCTCACTCCCTCTACAGTGAACTACATCAGTCACAAACTACACTGTACACACACAGATCCTCGCTCCCTCTACAGTGAACTACATCAGTCATAAACTACACTACACACACAGCTCCTCACTCCCTCTACAGTGAACTGTATCAGTCATAAACTACACTGTACACACACAGATCCTCACTCCCTCTACAGTGAACTACATCAGTCACAAACTACACTGTACACACACAGATCCTCACTCCCTCTACAGTGAACTACATCAGTCATAAACTACACTGTACACACACAGCTCCTCACTCCCTCTACAGAGAACTGTATCAGTCACAAACTACACTGTACACACAGCTCCTCACTCCCTCTACAGTGAACTACATCAGTCCTAAACTACACTGTACACACACAGCTCCTCACTCCCTCTACAATGAACTACATCAGTCACAAACTACACTGTACACACACAGCTCCTCACTCCCTCTACAGTGAACTACATCAGTCACAAACTACACTGTACACACACAGCTCCTCACTCCCTCTACAGTGAACTACATCAGTCATAAACTACACTGTACACACACAGCTCCTCTCTCCCTCTACAGTGAACTACATCAGTCATAAACTACACTGTACAAACAGCTCCTCACTCCCTCTACAGTGAACTACATCAGTCACAAACTACACTGTACACACACAGCTCCTCTCTCCCTCTACAGTGAACTACATCAGTCATAAACTACACTGTACACACACAGCTCCTCACTCCCTCTACAGTGAACTACATCAGTCATAAACTACACTGTACACACACAGCTCCTCACTCCCTCTACAGTGAACTGTATCAGTCACAAACTACACTGTACACACAGCTCCTCGCTCCCTCTACATTGAACTACATCAGTCATAAACTACACTACACACACAGCTCCTCGCTCCCTCTACATTGAACTACATCAGTCATAAACTACACTACACACACAGCTCCTCGCTCCCTCTACAGTGAACTACATCAGTCATAAACTACACTGTACACACAGCTCCTCACTCCCTCTACAGTGAACTGTATCAGTCATAAACTACACTGTACACACACAGCTCCTCACTCCCTCTACAGTGAACTACATCAGTCACAAACTACACTGTACACACACAGATCCTCACTCCCTCTACAGTGAACTACATCAGTCATGAACTACACTGTACACACACAGCTCCTCACTCCCTCTACAGTGAACTACATCTGTCATAAACTACACTGTACACACACAGCTCCTCGCTCCCTCTACATTGAACTACATCAGTCATAAACTACACTACACACACAGCTCCTCGCTCCCTCTACATTGAACTACATCAGTCATAAACTACACTACACACACAGCTCCTCGCTCCCTCTACAGTGAACTACATCAGTCATAAACTACACTGTACACACAGCTCCTCACTCCCTCTACAGTGAACTGTATCAGTCATAAACTACACTGTACACACACAGCTCCTCACTCCCTCTACAGTGAACTACATCAGTCACAAACTACACTGTACACACACAGCTCCTCACTCCCTCTACAGTGAACTACATCAGTCATAAACTACACTGTACACACACAGCTCCTCTCTCCCTCTACAGTGAACTACATCAGTCATAAACTACACTGTACAAACAGCTCCTCACTCCCTCTACAGTGAACTACATCAGTCACAAACTACACTGTACACACACAGCTCCTCTCTCCCTCTACAGTGAACTACATCAGTCATAAACTACACTGTACACACACAGCTCCTCACTCCCTCTACAGTGAACTACATCAGTCATAAACTACACTGTACACACACAGCTCCTCACTCCCTCTACAGTGAACTGTATCAGTCACAAACTACACTGTACACACAGCTCCTCGCTCCCTCTACATTGAACTACATCAGTCATAAACTACACTACACACACAGCTCCTCGCTCCCTCTACATTGAACTACATCAGTCATAAACTACACTACACACACAGCTCCTCGCTCCCTCTACAGTGAACTACATCAGTCATAAACTACACTGTACACACAGCTCCTCACTCCCTCTACAGTGAACTGTATCAGTCATAAACTACACTGTACACACACAGCTCCTCACTCCCTCTACAGTGAACTACATCAGTCACAAACTACACTGTACACACACAGATCCTCACTCCCTCTACAGTGAACTACATCAGTCATAAATTACACTGTACACACACAGATCCTCACTCCCTCTACAGTGAACTACATCAGTCACAAACTACACTGTACACACACAGATCCTCACTCCCTCTACAGTGAACTACATCAGTCATGAACTACACTGTACACACACAGCTCCTCACTCCCTCTACAGTGAACTACATCTGTCATAAACTACACTGTACACACACAGCTCCTCGCTCCCTCTACATTGAACTACATCAGTCATAAACTACACTACACACACAGCTCCTCGCTCCCTCTACATTGAACTACATCAGTCATAAACTACACTACACACACAGCTCCTCGCTCCCTCTACAGTGAACTACATCAGTCATAAACTACACTGTACACACAGCTCCTCACTCCCTCTACAGTGAACTGTATCAGTCATAAACTACACTGTACACACACAGCTCCTCACTCCCTCTACAGTGAACTACATCAGTCATAAACTACACTGTACACACACAGCTCCTCACTCCCTCTACCGTGAACTACATCAGTCACAAACTACACTGTACACACACAGATCCTCACTCCCTCTATAGTGAACTACATCAGTCATAAACTACACTGTACACACACAGATCCTCACTCCCTCTACAGTGAACTACATCAGTCACAAACTACACTGTACACGCACAGATCCTCACTCCCTCTACAGTGAACTACATCAGTCACAAACTACACTGTACACACACAGATCCTCACTCCCTCTACAGTGAACTACATCAGTCATGAACTACACTGTACACACACAGCTCCTCACTCCCTCTACAGTGAACTACATCAGTCATAAACTACACTGTACACACACAGCTCCTCGCTCCCTCTACATTGAACTACATCAGTCATAAACTACACTACACACACAGCTCCTCGCTCCCTCTACATTGAACTACATCAGTCATAAACTACACTGTACACACACAGCTCCTCGCTCCCTCTACATTGAACTACATCAGTCATAAACTACACTACACACACAGCTCCTCGCTCCCTCTACAGTGAACTACATCAGTCATAAACTACACTGTACACACAGCTCCTCACTCCCTCTACAGTGAACTGTATCAGTCATAAACTACACTGTACACACACAGCTTCTCACTCCCTCTACAGTGAACTACATCAGTCATAAACTACACTGTACACACACAGATCCTCACTCCCTCTACAGTGAACTACATCAGTCACAAACTACACTGTACACACACAGATCCTCACTCCCTCTACAGTGAACTACATCAGTCATAAACTACACTGTACACCCACAGCTCCTCACTCCCTCTACAGAGAACTGTATCAGTCACAAACTACACTGTACACACAGCTCCTCACTCCCTCTACAGTGAACTTCATCAGTCATAAACTACACTGTACACACACAGCTCCTCGCTCCCTCTACAGTGAACTACATCAGTCATAAACTACACTGTACACACACAGCTCCTCACTCCCTCTACAATGAACTACATCAGTCACAAACTACACTGTACACACACAGCTCCTCACTCCCTCTACAGTGAACTACATCAGTCACAAACTACACTGTACACACACAGCTCCTCACTCCCTCTACAGTGAACTACATCAGTCATAAACTACACTATACACACACAGCTCCTCACTCCCTCTACAATGAACTACATCAGTCACAAACTACACTGTACACACACAGCTCCTCACTCCCTCTACAGTGAACTACATCAGTCACAAACTACACTGTACACATACAGCTCCTCTCTCCCTCTACAGTGAACTACATCAGTCATAAACTACACTGTACAAACAGCTCCTCACTCCCTCTACAGTGAACTACATCAGTCATAAACTACACTATACACACACAGCTCCTCACTCCCTCTACAATGAACTACATCAGTCACAAACTACACTGTACACACACAGCTCCTCACTCCCTCTACAATGAACTACATCAGTCACAAACTACACTGTACACACACAGCTCCTCACTCCCTCTACAGTGAACTACATCAGTCACAAACTACACTGTACACACACAGCTCCTCTCTCCCTCTACAGTGAACTACATCAGTCATAAACTACACTGTACAAACAGCTCCTCACTCCCTCTACAGTGAACTACATCAGTCACAAACTACACTGTACACACACAGCTCCTCTCTCCCTCTACAGTGAACTACATCAGTCATAAACTACACTGTACACACACAGCTCCTCACTCCCTCTACAGTGAACTACATCAGTCATAAACTACACTGTACACACACAGCTCCTCACTCCCTCTACAGTGAACTACATCAGTCATAAACTACACTGTACACACACAGCTCCTTGCTCCCTCTACATTGAACTACATCAGTCATAAACTACACTGTACACACACAGCTCCTCACTCCCTCTACATTGAAATACATCAGTCATAAACTACACTACACACACAGCTCCTCGCTCCCTCTACAGTGAACTACATCAGTCATAAACTACACTGTACACACAGCTCCTCACTCCCTCTACAGTGAACTGTATCAGTCATAAACTACACTGTACACACACAGCTCCTCACTCCCTCTACAGTGAACTACATCAGTCACAAACTACACTGTACACACACAGATCCTCACTCCCTCTACAGTGAACTACATCAGTCATAAACTACACTATACACACACAGATGCTCACTCCCTCTACAGTAAACTACATCAGTCACAAACTACACTGTACACACACAGATCCTCACTCCCTCTACAGTGAACTACATCAGTCATAAACTACACTGTACACACACAGATCCTCACTCCCTCTACAGTGAACTACATCAGTCACAAACTGCACTGTACACACACAACTCCTCACTCCCTCTACAGTGAACTACATCAGTCATAAACTACACTGTACACACACAACTCCTCACTCCCTCTACAGTGAACTACATCAGTCACAAACTACACTGTACACACACAGCTCCTCGCTCCCTCTACAGTGAACTACATCAGTCATAAACTACACTGTATACACACAGCTCCTCTCTCCCTCTACAGTGAAGTACATCAGTCATAAACTACACTGTACACACACAGCTCCTCACTCCCTCTACAGTGAACTACATCAGTCATAAACTACACTGTACACACACAGCTCCTCTCTCCCTCTACAGTGAACTACATCAGTCACAAACTACACTGTACACACAGCTCCTCTCTCCCTCTACAGTGAACTACATCAGTCACAAACTACACTGTACACACACGGGATAGTTTTCTGAGCAGAACCAGAGTTCTTTTGGTGTATTCTAGATAGGGACAGTCCCTCTTTGGATGACCACAAAGTGACCTTTGCATGTCACAAACAATCACACACACACACACACACACACAGCACTGTCCTGTCTCCTGTGTCTGAATATTTACAGCTCCCGAATTCTCTTCTCTGACCTTATCAGCTCACCCCAGACCTCCATCTCTCCCTCAATCCCTCTTTCCCTCCTCACTCCATCCCTCCCTCCACCTCTGTTCTCTGTATTAACCCTTTAACTGGCTGTAAATTAGATACACATTAATATTAAAGCTGCTGTGTGTAGGTTTGGGGAGGTGGCCCCTCTGGTGGAAGTATGTAACTGCAGGAGTTATGTTGATGTACTGTGGGTTGTGCTGAGTTCCAATGGCTCCTGATTGGGTTCTGAGGGAGGTTCTCTCTTTGAGTCTGGTTCCTGTTCTCCACAGAAGTGTGTAGAACCAAAGTCATGGCTGTAGCAGTGGAACTGTCTCAATAAACGTGACTCTGGATTAATTTACAGTGATTATTTACAGTGTTTTATTATTCATTAATTCATTGTCTGTAACCTTTATCCAGTTCAGGGCGGCGGTGGGTCCACAGTCTACCCGGAATCACTGGGCACAAGGCAGGAACACACCCTGGAGGGGGCGCCACACACACACACAGGCACAGACACACAGGCACAGACACACACACACACACATTATACAGTGTTCTAATACATCATTATTTTTAAAGCTTTAAATGATCTTCACTTCAGAAAATATTGGAGGAATACTGAACACAAACATTTACTGAAAGAGACAGAAAGAGAAAGTGAAAGAGAGAGAGAGAGAGAGAGAGAGAGAGAAATGAGACAGAGAGAGACAGAGAGTAAGACAGAAAGAGAAAGAGAGAGAGAGAAAGAGCGAGAGAGAAAACAGGTTGGAAAGCACAGAGATTGATTAAGGGTTTAATAAACCAATGAATGAATCAATTTATTAGATTTTAAAGTGCTGCTCATTGTTGGATTAAGGCTGAATCAGTCCAAGGTGTTGGTGATAAAGGGGTTAAACCCTGTGCTGAAAGAGGCGGAGCGTGTACCAGAGACACCCCGCCCTCAGAGGAGTGTGTTCCCTGGAGAGGAGGCGTCAGGTGATCAGAGCTGATCAATAACCCTTGATCAATAACACTCCACTCACACAGAGGACACACTTTAAAGCAGCGGTCAGTCGTTTGCTGCACTGACTGGCCTTCAGGTGAGGACCCAGCCCTTACACTGACCCCTAGTGGCATGGTTGGAGCTGAGACTGCAGAAGACTGAGTTTACCTTTTGCTGTTTACCGCCCCCTAACCACCCTCTAAGAGTTCCAAGACTCATGACTGTTTGTGTTCATTCAGAAGTGCCTCATCTTTTAAGGTGAAGCGGTGTGTGAGTAAGAAGCGACTGTATCTTTTAAGGTGGAGCGGTGTGTGTGAGTAAGAAGCGACTGTATCTTTTAAGGTGGAGCGGTGTGTGTGAGTAAGAAGTGACTATCTTTTAAGGTGAAGCGGTGTGTGAGTAAGAAGTGACTGTATCTTTTAAGGTGGAGCGGTGTGTGTGAGTAAGAAGCGACTGTATCTTTTAAGGTGGAGCGGTGTGTGTGAGTAAGAAGTGACTATCTTTTAAGGTGGAGCGGTGTGTGTGAGTAAGAAGCGACTGTATCTTTTAAGGTGGAGCGGTGTGTGTGAGTAAGAAGTGACTGTATCTTTTAAGGTGGAGCGGTGTGTGTGAGTAAGAAGTGACTGTATCTTTTAAAGGTGGAGTGGTGTGTGTGAATAAGAAGCGACTGTATCTTTTAAGGTGGAGCGGTGTGTGTGAGTAAGAAGTGACTGTATCTTTTAAGGTGGAGCGGTGTGTGTGAGTAAGAAGTGACTGTATCTTTTAAGGTGGAGCGGTGTGTGTGAGTAAGAAGCGACTGTATCTTTTAAGGTGGAGGGGTGTGTGTGAGTAAGAAGCGACTGTATCTTTTAAGGTGGAGGGGTGTGTGTGAGTAAGAAGTGACTGTATCTTTTAAGGTGGAGCGGTGTGTGTGAGTAAGAAGCGACTGTATCTTTTAAGGTGGAGCGGTGTGTGTGAGTAAGAAGTGACTGTATCTTTTAAGGTGGAGCGGTGTGTGTGAGTAAGAAGCGACTGTATCTTTTAAGGTGGAGGGGTGTGTGTGAGTAAGAAGCGACTGTATCTTTTAAGGTGGAGGGGTGTGTGTGAGTAAGAAGCGACTGTATCTTTTAAGGTGGAGGGGTGTGTGTGAGTAAGAAGTGACTGTATCTTTTAAGGTGGAGCGGTGTGTGTGAGTAAGAAGCGACTGTATCTTTTAAGGTGGAGCGGTGTGTGTGAGTAAGAAGTGACTGTATCTTTTAAGGTGGAGCGGTGTGTGTGAGTAAGAAGCGACTGTATCTTTTAAGGTGGAGGGGTGTGTGTGAGTAAGAAGCGACTGTATCTTTTAAGGTGGAGCGGTGTGTGTGAGTAAGAAGTGACTGTATCTTTTAAGGTGGAGCGGTGTGTGTGAGTAAGAAGCGACTGTATCTTTTAAGGTGGAGTGGTGTGTGTGAGTAAGAAGCGACTGTATCTTTTAAGGTGGAGCGGTGTGTGTGAGTAAGAAGCGACTGTATCTTTTAAGGTGGAGCGGTGTGTGTGAGTAAGAAGCGACTGTATCTTTTAAGGTGGAGCGGTGTGTGTGAGTAAGAAGCGACTGTATGTTTTAAGGTGGAGCGGTGTGTGTGAGTAAGAAGCGACTGTATCTTGTTGGTGTCTGAAGTGTAAATTGTCTGTAAGTGTTTATTCACTGTTTGAATTCCCACAGAAACTCATGTGTAACTCGAGCTGTTTAGTTTTGTAGTACCTTCGCTCTGTGTTTACTTTCATGCAGTTTGCGCTCTCCTGATATTATCTCTCCTGAGATATAAAAGCAGCACTAGGTAATATTTGGTGTTTTTGCTCCTGGGCTCCCCCTACTGTTGCAGAGTGTAATTTACTTTTACAGCACTGCCCTGAAATCAAGGGGGAGGGGTTAAGGAGGGTAAAGTGGTTTCCCACCCTCCTCCAAATGTTACATAGTGCCGTTTCTGCAGCGCTGAGCCAGGAGTAGCAACGAGAGAGGCTCTGTTCTCCCTGTTACAGCTCAGTGGAGTATCACCATGATTTTGAAGCTGGAATTCTAAGGTAAAAATATTACCTAGTGTTACTTTAAAGTCACATTTTTAATGCAGTGAGACACTGCCTGCGAACAAGATGAGCCACTGAGGCTATGGGAACCGAACATCTTATTTTAATGTTCCTTCTTTTTATGAACAAATACCACCTTAAATGCAAACCGTGTTATTTGAGAATCCTGTGAGAAAGTGTTTATGTGCCTCGCCCCTGCCCCTTAACCTGTGAAATCAGCTGCAGTTCACGTGCTCTGCGTAGCTCGGATTCACACGCAGCTCCTCGCTGAGGACACGCCCCTCCCTCCCTGTGACCCGCGGCACTTTCCTGGCCCCAGCTGAATTTACCGCCTGTGTGTTATCGCGGGTCACTGAGGGTCAGTCAGCTGGAGATAACGCATTCCCCCCGAGCATCCTCTTTCTCCCACAGCTAGAACCTTTAACACGTTCCTCTATGTCTGGGGAACCAGCACCGGCGGCTAGAGCCGCGTTCATCAGCGCCTTCTTACAATTCTCACTTCCACCTTAAATGGCAGTAAGGGTTACAGCAGGGTTTAAGGTGGAATGGAGAATTCTTGGCTTTGTCTGTTGCACTTAGCAATGTTTAGTCACTGGTTAAAGACGTGCTCCTTACTGTAAACACATCACAGCACCGCGATGTCGCCCTCGTCAGGTTCAGACGAGTAATGCAGGCGCTGTGCTGAACAACGGGGCGGAGACTCAGAGGCTGTCAATCAATCTGACGTGGGCCACACTCACAGAGCCGAGCCGGATAAAGAGAAAACATTCTCATATTTATTTTTAAAGAAAATGATTAGAATATTTAGAGTTATTTAAACAGGACTGAGATGTAAATCAATTTGTGGAAATATTGATTAAAAATATACTTTTACTGGAAGCTGCTTTAAAGACAACACTGTTATCTAATCATTGTCTGTACCGTGTATTATTTATTATCTAGAACCCAGCGCGCAGCAGTGGAACATGTTCCAGTGTGTGTTTTCTCACCACATTGTGTGTGTGTGTGTGTGTGTGTGTGTGTGTGTGTTTATGTTTACGCAGAGCCACGTCACGCTGCACATCTGTCTCTACAGAGGAGGATTGAGCTCTTACACTCCATCAATTATTCACACACACACATACATACACGCACACACACACACACACACACACACACAGAGTTCTGCAAAAGACAACAGGGAAATACCACCTTAAATTTGGAGAGTGGATCATGGAGCTCTGCTGAGAGCATTAATAATGAAAGAGGACGCTTTAAAAGCATCAGAAGAGCCTCACACACACACTCACACACTGTGCTGTGTGTTCTGTTTTTCTGAAGATCTGCCCACTCTTAAAAACAGAGCGTTCTCTGAGCGATGCCACAGAAGAACCACTCTGTGTTCCGTAGAGAACCGTGTTTGTTAAAGAGACATGAGAGTGAAGAACCTTCTAAAGGCTCTGAGGCAGGTGTGGAGCGTGACTGAGGCCCGGTGGCTCCCTCTGGAGGTGAGGAGATCAGCGCTGTAACGTGAACAGGAGACTGATCCAAACTCAAACCACACTGGAGCAGAGAGTGTAGTGTGATTTCACTTTCAGGTCTGAGTAGGGTGTCTCTCTCTCTCTCTCTCTCTCTGTCTCTCTTTCTCTCTCTCTCTCTCTCTGTCTCTCTCTCTCTCTCTCTCTCTCTCTGTCTCTCTTTCTCTCTCTCTCTCTCTCTCTCTCTGTCTCTCTCTCTCTCTCTCTCTCTGTCTCTCTTTCTCTCTCTCTCTCTCTATCTCTCTCCCTCTCTCTCTCTCTCTCTGTGTCTCTCTCTCTCTCTCTCTCTCTCTCTCTCTCTCTCTGTCTCTCTCTCTCTCTCTCTCTTTCTCTCTCTCTCTCTCTCTCTCTGTCTCTATCTCTCTCTCTCTCTCTCTCTCTCTCTGTCTCTGTCTCTCTCTATCTCTCTCTGTCTCTCTCTGTCTCTCTCTCTCTCTCTCTTTCTCTCTCTGTCTCTCTCTCTCTCTCTCTCTCTCTCTGTCTCTCTCTGTCTCTCTCTCTCTCTCTCTCTCTCTCTGTCTCTGTCTCTCTCTATCTCTCTCTGTCTCTCTCTCTCTCTGTCTCTCTCTCTCTCTCTCTTTCTCTCTCTGTCTCTCTCTCTCTCTCTCTCTCTCTCTCTGTCTCTATCTCTCTCTCTCTCTCTCTCTCTCTCTCTCTGGTCTCATACACAGTGCTAGAGTGTTATTCTCTGGACGAGAGCTGGGAGAGAGGTGATAGATTAATAAACACTTTATTATAATGCAGTACCCACTGATGAAGAGCAGGAGGGGAGTGATTAGGCTCTGAGAAGTGTGTGAGTGTGTGTGTGTGTGTGTGTGTGTGGTGGGCGATGCCATAAAGAACCACTTTAGAATGTAAACTGGAAAAGAACCTGTACATCATTCAAGGTTCCTCAATCTCACGCCTCTTAAACACACACGGTTCTCTGTGGAACCGAACCAGGTTCTTCTGTGGCATCGCTCAGAGAACATTTGTGGCACTTGTACTCTCCTGAACCCTTATTTTTACAATGGAGGAACTGTTTTATAGAACCCTTCTCTAAAAGGTGCTGTGTAGAACCCTCTACAGCAGGGGTGTCAAACCAAATCCATGGAGGGCCGTGTGGGTGCAGGTGTTCTTTTCAACCACACAAAAGCCCCACACTACTGAAAGTCAAGATCTATTGATTATATCCAATGATTAAAAACAGGTGGAATGAGGTGTGGCTTCTGCGTGGTTGGAAAGAAAACCTGCACCCACACGGCCCTCCGTGGATCTAGTTTGACACCCCTGCTCTACAGCACATTCTCCATCAAGCTGAAGAACCCCTTCACGACCCACAGAACCATGTAATCACACAAAGGGGTCTTCAAGTGTAGAACCATCATTTTTGGGAGTGTAGCCGATGTCTCTGTAGCAGCTCTGCACCAGTCTGCAGTGATATCAGAGGAGCTGCTGGACTGTAGTTACATTTAGGGCCTCATTCTCCTTCAGAAGAGTTCCACAATCAGAGATTACCCCCCTCTCCTCGCTCTTCTGTGACATGGAGCTCAGCTCAGATTCTCATCCTGCAGAGTTCTGTTCACACTTAAATGCTGCAGTAGCCTCAGACACTAGACTGTATCTGCTTCATTAAACCAACGTCCATGTTCACACAGAGGTAGAGTGAGCTGAAGCTAGGGGGCGCTGTTCTCTGTGAAGGGTACTGTACGTTAGTTTTGGCTTAGCTCCGTGACGAAGTGAAACGTTGAGGTTATTTCCTGTTTGTCATAGATTCATCTTTCCTCTGTTTCTCTATAAAGCAGTAAAAAGCCTCCACGCTCCACTCCCAGCTCATGAGTATTAATGAGGAGGAGGTTAGAGATGAGCTCATATATTCAGGAGTGTACCGCTCCTGCCAGAGAGTCCGTAAATCCCTGTGATAGCGAGATGGTCAGGGTCAGGATGTTGGAACAATGCCCACTCGTCAGGCCCTGCCCCCAAATAAAACACCGCCAACGTCTCAGTGCCAACAGAACCATTACCCGTCTTCTCCATTAACCTGCTCCTCCACCCCTTGTTATAGACTCCCTCCGACTCCACTCTCCCGTCCCGGGTCACACCGGCGCTGACCCACACTCCGGGTACCCGAGGGGACACTGGAAACACACAGCAGTGGGTAATACAAGTAAAGATCTAAATATACGCTCCTTCACAGTCTGACGCTTCTCCAGGTTCCGGACGCTCAGCAGGTTCCTTCACCTTCTCTTCTTCAGACTCTGACAGGTCCGGATCTGAGTTAAACGGCGGTATACGAGAGGGAGCGCTGGGGCGTGAGATACTGGCGCTGTGCTGCGGTCATAGGTTCGAGTCTTGAAGATCAGTCACCGGTGCTGATATCTCACGCTACAGCCCCCACCACGAGTGTGCCGGCCCGATTATGCCACCGTTTATTATTAGGAGTTAAGAAAACAGAAAAAAATCAGCCTTCCGCAAGGTAAAGTAGTCCCGTTTCTACACACATTCCTCCTAGTGTTAATCCGCCGTGTACCACGGGTTCAGACCAGAGTCAGATATAACACACACAGGTAACTGCACACACACATTTTCCTGTTGTGATTCTCTGTCGTGTTTGAATCAGAAAGCGGAGAACAGCTCCACTGTGCCATAACTCTTTAGTCTCTGAGCTCTTTCTGGAGCTTCTTTATCTCCACTCGCCCATGGAGGCCGTCACGGTTCCTGCTGAAGAACTCACATTTCAGGTCCTGGGACCTGTTTAAGTTGATGAATATGTGTACACTCTTAAAAACAACGGTTCTTCAAGGGTTTCCTTATTAACGGAAATGGTTCTAAAGAGAACGCTGAACACTTGAAGAGCCAGCCATCTGCATGATTAAAGGGTTCTTTGTATCATGAGAGGGTTCTTCAGATTGGCATAGGAACCAAAAACGGTTTCATTCCTGTTACGAAGTCAAACTTGTTATGGCAGAGGAACCCTTTTTGGGGTTGTGTGGTTCTAAATAGAACCATGTCCTTTAATAAAGAACCCTTGGAGAAGCGTAGTTTTTACGTGTGGAGGTATGTGAATGGGAACTGAACCAAGTCCGTGGTGTTGGTGTTGCTAGGTTACGTGTATTTTGCGGAGTAATACCTAAAGAGCTTCGGTCAGAGTGGCAGAGAGCCAATCACATCGCAGGGGCGGAACTAACTGTTGTAGAATCTGAGTTATTCATCGTGTGAGAGATCAAACACCAGCAAATAAAGCAGTGTAGCAAACCTGCCGTGAGGAAGGTGAAAGGGTTATTACTGAGGAGTATGTGAATCAGACACACCGTTATTCACCTGGAGGATTACAGAACAACGCTAAGTACAGGTAGATTGCTAAGGTAGCAGTTTAGTGGCGCTGTTTCAGCAGATCTGGGATCAGTCTGAACCATGCTCGCTGTTCTGTTTTTATTTACGTCGACTGTGCCAACATTTTTGCGAGGATCTTGGGCCAAGACCAGAACTCACACAAACGTCCTGTAATGAACCTGCTGTGAGAACAGTGGCATTAGATCAATAGGCAGGAGACGGTGAATATTGAAAAGTGTTTATTCTCATCACTTCTTCTCCCCCTTCTCTGTTTTAGGCTAAAGACAGCGACGATGATGAGGAAGTGGTCCACGTCGACCGAGGAAACTTCATGGATGAGTTCTTCGAGCAGGTAAACCATCTCCGACTCAAGCTCTACAGTCATAAAGAAAACCACAGTCACCTTCAGCTCAGTGTGTGTGTGTGTGTGTGTGTGTGTGTGTGTGTTAACAAAATAACGTTGCAGTTATTTCATGATAAAACTCATTAGAATAGATTCCTGTTGTAATATTGAGAATAAATTAATAATATTTATGGATCTTAGTGTAATATTTTGTGTAAATATTTTAATTTCCTCTCTGTCCCGATCCATCCCGTCCCCTCCATCCCCTCTGTCCCCCTCTGCCCCCGCACCACACCCTGTCCCCCTTGGACCTCGCCCCACCCCCCCGTCCCCCGCGGTTCCCACCCCCTCCTCCATCTCCGTCCCCTCTGCCCTCACCCCGTCCCCTCTGTCCCCCTCTGCCGTCACCCCACCCCCTGTCCCCCACCATCCCCTCTGTCCCCCTCTGCCCCGCACCACACCCTGTCCCCCTCTGCCCCCGCACCACACCCTGTCCCCCCTCGGACCTCGCCCCACCCCCCCGTCCCCGCGGTTCCCACCCCCTCCTCCGTCTCCGTCCCCTCTGCCCTCACCCCGTCCCCTCTGTCCCCTTTGCCGTCTCACCCACCCCTGTCCCCCTCCGTCCCCCTCTGCCGTCACCCCACCCCTGTCCCCCACCATCCCCTCTGTCCCCCTCTTCCCTCACCCCACCCCCTGTCCCCTCTGTCCAACACTCCACGCTTCTAGAGTCTAATATTTCTGTTTATAATTTATTCCTAAGTAAATATTAATCATGTTATATAAAGGGTCACATGACTACAATTTTAATTAATTACAGTCATAGCACGCCACACATCTCCTGTATTCATGGTCTCTGTGTGTGTGTGTGTGTGTGTTCTATAAGTTTGAAGTGGATGCAGTCTGTGGACTCTGGATCTGTTTAAGGTCATTTTTAAAGGGGAATGTCTCCAGAATTTCAAAGAGCTGCTGAATCTGCACTGCAGGGGGATGTGGGGCGAGGTTTGTGGGGGGTTGGACTGAGGGAGGTCTCTCAGCAGCAGTACAGATTATTCCTGCTCAGAGTGGGCAGGCAGAGACACACAGAGACTGTAGGCTTTATACACTACTCTGATTATTTACAGTTACACAAACATCGCCTCAAACGTTTTGTTTAGTTTCACATTAAATAAGTCAACGTCAGCAAACGGGATCCTCAGTACTGCACTGTACTGATTCTACTGGACTACACTGGACTCTAATGGTCTCTACTGGACTCTACTGGACCCAACTGGTCTTTACTGGACTCTACTGGCCACTACTGCACTCTACTGGACTACACTGGACTCTATTGGTCTCTACTGAACTCTACTGGGCTCTATTGGACCCAAGTGGTTACTACTGGACTACACTGGACTCTATTGGTCTCTACTGAACTCTACTGGACTCTACTAGACCCAACTGGTCTCTACTGGTCTCTGCTGGACTCTACTGGAACCTACTGCACTCTACTGGTCTCCACAGGACTCTACTGGTCTCTACTGGACTCTACTGGGACTCTAATGGGACTCTACTGGACCCTACTGGTCTCTACTGATCTCTACTGGACTCTACTGGTCTGTACTGGACTCTACTGGAATCTACTGGGACTCTACTGGTCCCTACTGGTCTCTACTGGTCTTTACTGGACTCTATAGGACCGTAATGGACCCTACTGGTCTCTACTGGACTCTACTGGGACTCACAGTACAGACTGCACAGTACTGACTTTGCGGGTCTCTACTGTTTTCCACAGGACTCTACAGGACCCTACTGGTCTCTACTGGACTCTACAGGACCATACTGGACCCTACTGGTCTCTACTGGACTCTACTGGGACTCTGCTGGGATTCTACTCTACTCTACCGGACTCTACTGTCCTCTGCTGTCCTCTGCTGGACTCTGCTGGACTCTACAGGACTCTACTGGACTCTATTGGTCTCTTCTGGACTCTACTGCACTCTACTGGTCTCTACTGCACTCTACTGTTCTCTACTGGACTCTATTGGTCACTAGTGGAACAAACTCTACTGATCTGTGTGAACTGATGACAGAGCTGTATTCAGTCCCAAACAACAACAACAACAACACGCCACTACACCATGAGTAAACACCGCTTAACGTTACCACCACCGTTGTTGTGGTTTCCAAAGACAACTGTTCCCCTTAGAGACGGGGTTAGAGATGACACCAGATACATTTCAGGGGGGAGCTGTGGGAGTGGAAATCCAACCAGGGACCAATCAGATAGTAGAGACCAGTAGAGTCCTGTAGAGTCCAATAGATAACAGTAGAGTCATGTAAAGACCAATAGATAACAGTAGAGTTCAACAGAGACCAGTAGAGTCCAGTAGAGACCTGTAGAGACCAGTAGAGTCCAGTAAAGACCTGTAGAGACCAGCAGAGTCCAGTAGAGACCAGCAGAGTCCAGTAGAGACCTGTAGAGACCAGTAGAGACCAGCAAAGTCCAGTAGAGACCTGTAGAGTCCTGTAGAGACCAGTAGGGCCCAACAGATACCAGTAGAGTCCTGTCGAGACCAGTAAAGTCCTGTAGAGTCCTATAGAGACCAGTGGAGTCCTGTAGAGACCAGTGGAGTCCTGTAGAGCCCTGTAGAGCCCTGTAGAGACCAGTAGAGTCCTGTAGTGACCAATAGAGATCTGTAGAGACCAGCAGAGAGACCAGTAAAGTCCTGTAGAGACCAGTAGGGTCCTGTAGAGACCAGTAGAAACTAGCAGAGTCCTGTAGAGACCAGTAGAGAGACCCTTAGAGAGACCAGTAGAGAGTCCTGTAGAGACAAGTAGAGAGTCCTGTAGAGACAAGTAGAGTCCTGTAGAGACCAATAGAGTCCTGTAGAGACCAGTAGAGACTTGTAGAGACCAGTAGAGTCCTGTAGAGAGCAGTGGAGAGTCCAGTAGAGACCAGTAGAGTCCTGTAGAGACCAGTAGAGGCTTGTAGAGAGCAGTGGAGACCTGTAGAGACCAGTAGAGAGTCCTGTAGACACCAGTAGAGAGTCCTGCAGAGTCCTGCAGAGTCCTGCAGAGTCCAGTAGAGACCAGTAGAGACTCCTGTAGAGACCCGTAGAGTCCTGTAAAGACCAGTAGAGACCCGTAGAGACCCGTAGAGTCCTGTAGAGACCAGTAGAGGGTCCAGTAGAGGGTCCAGTAGAGACCTGTAAAGTCCTGTAGAGACCCATAGATCCTGTAGAGACCAGTAGAGTGTCCTGTAGAGACCAGTAGAGTGTCCTGTAGAGACCAGTATCAAATCAAATCAAATGTATTTGTACAGCACTTTTTACAACAGATGATGTCACAAAGCAGCTTCATAGAATTCCAGTAAGACAAAGATTTTACATGAAATGTAAAAATCCCAAGGTGAGCAAGCCAGGGGCGACAGTGGCAAGGAAAAACTCCCTCAGCTGAGGAAGAAACCTTGGAAGGAACCAAGGCTCACAAGGGGTGACTTATCCTTCTCTGGCCAATCTACTGGTGATAATAGTTAGGAGTCCGTGACAACTTCAGTAGAGTCCAATAGAGACCAGTAGATTTCATTAGAGACCAGCAGAGTCCAGTAGAGTCCTGTGCAGCAACAGATGAGCTACTGTCTCTGACTTTACATCTACAAGGTGGACCAACGAGGGAGGAGTGTCTCACAGAGTGGACAGAGAGTGGACACAGGGTTTAAAAACTCCAGCAGCGCTGCTGTGTCTGATCCACTCTACACCAGCACAACACACACTGATTAATCAGAGCTGTGTCTCTGCAGGTGGAGGAGATCCGTGGTTGCATTGAGAAGCTGTCGGAGGACGTGGAGCAGGTGAAGAAACAGCACAGCGCCATTCTAGCAGCACCCAACCCTGATGAGAGTGAGTAACACGCACACACACACACGGACCACACACACACTCTTAACACACCCCACAAACACACTGCCACAATACAGCACCCAACCCTGACAAGAGGAGACACACTCCTACTGTACAGCACAGCTCCAATCACACACCCCTGACTCCAGTGTGTGACTGTAGGGCTACACAGCGTCCCCATGTGTGTGAGGTTCTACCGAGGGTATGTTGTAGATATATTGAGGTTGTACTGAGGTTATGTTGTAGATATATTGAGGTTATACTGAGGTTATGTTGTAGATATATTGAGGTTGTATTGAGGTTATGTTGCAGATATATTGAGGTTGTACTGAGGTTATGTTGTAGATATATTGAGGTTGTACCGAGGTTATGTTGTAGATATATTGAGGTTGTACCGAGGTTATGTTGTAGATATATTGAAGTTATACCGAGGGTATGTTGTAGATATATTGAGGTTCTACTGAGGGTATGTTGTAGATATATTGAGGTTCTACTGAGGTTATGTTGTAGATATATTGAGGTTGTACTGAGGTTATGTTGCAGATATATTGAGGTTGTACTGAGGTTATGTTGTAGATATATTGAGGTTGTACTGAGGTTATGTTGTAGATATATTGAGGTTGTACTGAGGTTATGTTGTAGATATATTGAGGTTGTACCGAGGTTATGTTGTAGATATATTGAGGTTATACCGAGGGTATGTTGTAGATATATTGAGGTTATACCGAGGTTATGTTGTAGATATATTGAGGTTATACCGAGGTTATGTTGTAGATATATTGAGGTTATACCGAGGTTATGTTGTAGATATATTGAGGTTATACCGAGGGTATGTTGCAGATATATTGAGGTTATACTGAGGGTATGTTATAGATATATTGAGGTTCTGTTGAGGTTGTATTAGAGATATATTGAGGTTCTATTGAGGTTGCATTATATATATATATATATATATATATATATATATATATAGAGAGAGAGAGAGAGAGAGAGAGAGAGAGAGAGAGAGAGGTTCTGTCGAGGTTGTATTAGAGATATATTGAGGTTCTATTGAGGTTGTATTAGAGATATATTGAGGTTCTGTTGAGGTTGTATTAGAGATATATTGAGGTTCTAATAAGGTTGTATTAGAGATATATTGAGGTTATATTGGGCGGCACGGTGGCGCAGCAGGTAGTGTCGCAGTCACACAGCTCCAGGGGCCTGGAGGTTGTGGGTTCGATTCCCGCTCCGGGTGACTGTCTGTGAGGAGTTGGTGTGTTCTCCCCGTGTCCGCGTGGGTTTCCTCCGGGTGCTCCGGTTTCCTCCCACAGTCCAAAAACACACGTTGCAGGTGGATTGGCGACTCAAAAAGTGTCCGTAGGTGTGAGTGTGTGAGTGAATGTGTGTGTGTCTGTGTTGCCCTGTGAAGGACTGGCGTCCCCTCCAGGGTGTATTCCCGCCTTGCGCCCGATGATTCCAGGTAGGCTCTGGACCCCCCGCGACCCTAAATTGGATAAGCGGTTACAGATAATGGATGGATGGATGGATGAGGTTATATTGAGGTTGTTTTAGAGATATATTGAGGTTCTATTGAGGTTGTATTAGAGATATATTGATGTTGTATTAGAGATATATTGAGGTAATATTGGAGACCTATTTGAAATATATTACAGATATATTGTGTAATGAAATGTAAGATTCTCCAGTCAATGATTTTTATACTGAGGTTATGTTGTAGATATATTGAGGTTATACCGAGGGTATGTTGCAGATATATTGAGGTTGTACTGAGGTTATGTTGTAGATATATTGAGGTTATACCGAGGTTATGTTGTAGATATATTGAGGTTATACCGAGGGTATGTTGCAGATATATTGAGGTTATACTGAGGGTATGTTGTAGATATATTGAGGTTGTACTGAGGTTATGTTGTAGATATATTGAGGTTATACTGAGGTTATGTTATAGATATATTGAGGCTATACTGAGGGGATGTTGTAGATATATTGAGGTTATACTGAGGGTATGTTGTAGATATATTGAGGTTCTATTGAGGTTGAATTAGAGATATATTGAGGTTCTGTTGAGGTTGCATTAAATATATATATATATATATATATATATATATATATATATATATATATATATATATATTGAGGTTCTGTCGAGGTTGTATTAGAGATATATTGAGGTTCTATTGAGGTTGTATTAGATATTAGAGATATATTGAGGTTGTGTTAGAGATATATTTAGGTTCTATTTAGGTTGTATTAGAGATATATTGAGGTTATGTTGAGGTTGTATTAGAGATATATTGAGGTTCTGTTGAGGTTGTATTAGAGATATATTGAGGTTCTGTCGAGGTTGTATTAGAGATATATTGAGGTTCTGTTAAAGTTGTATAAGAGATATATTGAGGTTCTATTGAGGTTGTTTGAGAGATATACAGAGGTTCTATTGAGGCTGTATTAGATATATATTGACGTTCTACTGAGGTTTTATTAGAGGTATATTGAGGTTCTAATAAGGTTGTATTAGAGATATATTGAGATTATATTGAGGTTGTTTTAGAGATATATTGAGGTTCTATTGAGGTTGTATTAGAGATATATTGATGTTGTATTAGAGATATATTGAGGTAATATTGGAGACCTATTTGAAATATATTACAGATATATTGTGTAATGAAATGTAAGATTCTCCAGTCAATGATTTTTACGGATCAGAGTCAAACACTACTCCAAAATGATCACATCAATTAAGCCCTGAATTACAGTCATCCAAAGACATGCCCCTAGAGCTGTGATTGGTCGAATCATCACTTTTTTACATCAAACAATGACATCACAATGAAGATGAAAGAGTATCCTGCTTTGTGTTGATGTGGTGGTTAAGGACTTGACTTGAACGAGTGCAGCTCTCTCCACAGTCTCATGTTTGTTTACGGTTCTATTCTGTGATGTTTATTTGTTTACAGTTCTATTCTCTGCTATTTGTTTGTCTGCAGTTCTGTTCTCTGATGTTTGTTTATGTTTCTATTCTCTGATGTTTGTTTGTTTGTTTTCTGAAGCATGCTGTTTTTTTTTTTGCATGTTGATTAATGGTTTAATTTGCTGCATGCTCTGTGTGAAATATTTATTTTTCTTTCCTCCTTCCCTCTTCTCGTCTCCGTTTTCTTTTCCTTGTCTTTTTCTTTTCATTTGTCCATGCCACATGAAGGAGTTTGATGCTGAGTGTGTGAGTGAAATTTCTAAGACATAGTCCCCCCCCTCTCTCTCTCCCTTCCCCTTCTCCTCTCTTTCTTTCTCTCTCTCTCTCTCTCTCCCTTCCCCCTTCTGTTCGTTCTCTCTCTCTCTCTCTCTCTCTCTCTCTCTCTCTCTCTCTCTCTCCCTGAGGGGCAGTAGTCGATTGTCCTGTTCCTCAGTGTTATTCTCCTGTTACAGTTCATCTCTACTGTCACATTGCAGTGTGTGTGTGTGTGTGTGTGTGTGTACTTTTCATGCCTGTGTTTGTGCTGTATATCTGTGTGTATTGGTGTGTTCTTTGTGTGTCTCTGTGTGTGTGTGTGTTTGTGTGTCTGTGCGTGTGTGTGTACTATAAGTGTATGTGTATATGTGTAATTATGTAACACAGTGTGTCTATTGTTGTCATTTGTGTGTGTGTATGTGTGTGTGTGTGTGTGTGTGTGTGTGTGTGTGTAAATGTCCTGATAAATTGGGTCAGTAGAAATGCTCAATAACCTTTAAAAATAAACCCTTGTTTCATTACCTTTTTTGCTTTTGTTTCTGTGGAGATGTGAGGTTTTGTTGAGGTTGAAATGTATGGGGCTTTTCCACTGAATGGGTCCGACTCGACACGGCTCGACTCTCTTAAAGCTTGTTGCTAACTGGAATCATGAGCTTTGAAAACCACAACAACACAGGCGGTAAAGTCAGGCACTGTTTACTCGTTGTGTTTTGGCGTGTTGTTGTTGTTTTTGGACTGAACATCCCTCTGCCCACAGTTCTCTGGGAATGTTCTCGGGGGAATGTTACGAGCTGCTGCTGAGAGTCGGATAAAAACTAATGTGAACGCTGCTGTAACTTCAGAGATTTTACAAGCGCTGAGTTTGTGCTGGAGCTCTGTGTTTCCTGGTGATTGACAGGTCTCTGGCTAATCAGAGCTCTGCAGGGTTTACACCTCACATTCAGTACCAACTCGGCTCGGCTGTAACCGTAAGTTAACAGGAACTAAACAAGAACACGGTTCCAGGACCAGGACCAGATTTGGCCGGTGGAGTCAAGTCGAGTAGGTGCCATGCAGCTGAAAAGAGCCATTAAACACAGAGAGCAGCACCTGCGGACCCTCTGGAGCTCCTCACAACACGGGACCCCTGTAGACCCCCAGATAACAAGGAGAAAGCCCTGGATACCACTGTCTGCGCAGCAGATAATAATCAATAAGGCCACATGAGAGGTTCCCCTGAACCCTGAGGAAACCCTGAAGACAGGGGAAACTCCAACCTGGAGGAACAGGGTGGACTTGCCCTTCTGTTCCCTGTGGACTGACCCTCTCAGGGTGAGGCTTGGAACCATGTTCAGGGCCTGATGTCCTACTTAGGTTGTGTCTCCCATCTGGAGAGATGTGGAGTGTGTGTTGTGTAACTCAGAATGAAGGTTGAATGTAGGGGGCGGGGCATTTCCTGTTGAATTTTACACACTCAGTTCTACAAAATCACCTACTGCAGCTTTAATGTTTTATGAGTGTGACTCCCACTCACTGCTCGCAGTAAACAACCCGTATGACTGTCTGTCTTTCTATCTCTATCTCTCTCTCAGAGACTAAGCAGGAGTTGGAGGACCTCACAGCTGACATCAAGAAGACAGCCAATAAAGTGCGCTTAAAATTAAAAGGTAATTTCATGTAATTACTTTGATATACTTGTTTTGATCACAGGTCCCTCCCCCATCATTAATATTAATGGTATTTATTATACAAATGTTACTGGTGTAAAGTTCATTTTTACTGCTGATTTACATCAGAGGGAAAAGGTGATTCCCTCGTCATTAACCTTTGAACCAATCACAGTTCTTTATACTGCGATATGCTAATGAGAGGAGTACAGTTCACCTCTTTGTGAAGATCAAACACTGCAATTTGTTGTTAGCTAAAGAGACGCTGGTTTTTAAAATGATGAGCTATAATCTACAACTAAATTCTCAGACTACAGCCACATCTACATTGAGGCATTTAAGGTGGAATGGATAAATCTGGAGTAGTTATATATGGATAGTTTATCTGAGAATACTCAACAATGTGTACATTTTTACTAACACACACCAGACTGCCCACGAGCGAAACCGAGACCAAGACAGAGACCAAGACTGAAACTGAGAACAAGACCAAGACAGAGACCAAGACCTAGAACAACACCAAGAATAAGACTGATATTGAGACCAAGACCGAGACAGAGAACAAGACCAAGAGCAAGACTGAGATTGAGACCAAAACTGAGACTGAGATTGAGACCAAGACTAAGACCAAGACTGAGAACGAGACCGAGAACGAGACTGAGACAGAGACCGATAACAAGACCAAGAGCAAGACTGAGATTGAGACCAAAACTGAGACTGAGATTGAGACCAAGACTAAGACCGAGACTGAGAACAAGACCGAGACTGAGAACAAGACTGAGACTGAGAACAAGACTGAGACTGAGACTGAGAACATGACAGAGACTGAGAACATGACAGAGACTGAGAACAAGACAGCAACAGAGGCTGAGATCGAGACTGAGACTAGAAACAGAGCACTGCAGTAGAATTCTCTCCTCCTTCCAGAAAAACTTCAGAGGAATCTCCCAGCTTTACAAACTCAGTCCTGATCAATAAACCCCACACACACAAGTTATTGATATTTACTCCAGCATCGATGAAGCTTCACCAAAAACAGCTCCATCTCGTGCTCCTTCAGTCCTGTGGAGTTCAGCTGAGTCACCACTGCACCCAGAAGACAGCAGGAAAATATCCACCTTAAAGCCATGTCCCAACACAGAATTGTAAATATCCACCTTAAAAACCCTGTTTAACCCCAGAAAGATGAATATCCACCTTAAAACCCTTGAATAAATGGGTTGTGACAGTGTGCACAAATCCACTAGTGACATCCAACCAACCACATGAGTTCCCATAGCAACCAATTAACAAAGCTCTGGCTAGCACCTAGCAACCACCTAGCAACATGATGATGATGATAATGATGAAGATGAGAATGATAATAAGAGAGTGAGGCTGCTGCTGATGTGGATGATGTTTATATTAAGAAGGATGAGGATGTTGATGAAGAGGATGATAATGAGGATAAAGAGGAGGAAGAGGATATTGATGAAGAGGATGATAATGAAGATAAAGAGGAGGATGAGGATGTTGATGAAGAGGATGATAATGAGGATAAAATGGAGGATGAGGATGTTGATGAAGAGGATGATAATGAGGATAAAGAGGAGGATGAGGATGTTGATGAAGAGGATGATAAAGAGGATAAAGAGGAGGATGAGGATGTTGATGAAGAGGATGATAAAGAGGAGGATGAGGATGTTGATGAAGTGGATGATAAAGAGGAGGATGAGGATGTTGATGAAGTGGATGATAATGAAGATAAAGAGGAGGATGAAGATGTTGATGAAGTGGATGATAATGAAGATAAAGAGGAGGATGAGGATGTTGATGAAGAGGATGATAAAGAGGATAAAGAGGAGGATGAGGATGTTGATGAAGTGGATGATAATGAGGATAAAGAGGAGGATGAGGATGTTGATGAAGAGGATGATAATGAGGATAAAGAAGAGGATGAGGATGTTGATGAAGAGGATGATAATGAGGATAAAGAGGAGGAAGAGGATGTTGATGAAGTGGATGATAAAGAGGATAAAGAGGAGGATGAGGATGTTGATGAAGAGGATGATAATGAGGATAAAGAGGAGGATGAGGATGTTGATGAAGAGGATGATAATGAGGATAAAGAGGAGGATGAGGATGTTGATGAAGAGGATGATAAAGAGGATAAAGAGGAGGATGAGGATGTTGATGAAGAGGATGATAATGAGGATAAAGAGGAGGATGAGGATGTTGATGAAGAGGATGATAATGAGGATAAAGAGGAGGATGAGGATGTTGATGAAGAGGATGATAATGAGGATAAAGAGGAGGATGAGGATGTTGATGAAGAGGATGATAAAGAGGATAAAGAGGAGGATGAAGATGTTGATGAAGAGGATGATAATGAAGATAAAGAGGAGGATGAGGATGTTGATGAAGTGGATGATAATGAAGATAAAGAGGAGGATGAGGATGTTGATGAAGAGGATGATAAAGAGGATAAAGAGGAGGATGAGGATGTTGATGAAGTGGATGATAAAGAGGATAAAGAGGAGGATGAAGATGTTGATGAAGAGGATGATAATGAAGATAAAGAGGAGGATGAGGATGTTGATGAAGTGGATGATAATGAAGATAAAGAGGAGGATGAGGATGTTGATGAAGAGGATGATAAAGAGGATAAAGAGGAGGATGAGGATGTTGATGAAGAGGATGATAAAGAGGATAAAGAGGAGGATGAGGATGTTGATGAAGTGGATGATAATGAGGATAAAGAGGAGGATGAGGATGTTGATGAAGAGGATGATAATGAGGATAAAGAGGAGGATGAGGATGTTGATGAAGTGGATGATAATGAGGATAAAGAGGAGGATGAGGATGTTGATGAAGTGGATGATAATGAGGATAAAGAGGAGGATGAGGATGTTGATGAAGTGGATGATAAAGAGGATAAAGAGGAGGAAGAGGATGTTGATGAAGAGGATGATAAAGAGGATAAAGAGGAGGAAGAGGATGTTGATGAAGAGGATGATAATTAGGATAAAGAGGAGGATGAGGATGTTGATGAAGAGGATGATAATGAGGATAAAGAGGAGGAAAAGGATGTTGATGAAGAGGATGATAATGAGGATAAAGAGGAGGATGAGGATGTTGATGAAGTGGATGATAAAGAGGATAAAAAGGAGGAAGAGGATGTTGATGAAGAGGATGATAAAGAGGATAAAGAGGAGGATGAGGATGTTGATGAAGTGGATGATAAAGAGGATAAAAAGGAGGAAGAGGATGTTGATGAAGAGGATGATAAAGAGGATAAAGAGGAGGATGAGGATGTTGATGAAGAGGATGATAATGAGCATAAAGAGGAGGATGAGGATGTTGATGAAGTGGATGATAATGAGGATAAAGAGGAGGATGAGGATGTTGATGAATGGATGATAAAGAGGATAAAGAGGAGGAAGAGGATGTTGATGAAGAGGATGATAAAGAGGATAAAGAGGAGGATGAGGATGTTGATGAAGAGGATGATAATGAGGATAAAGAGGAGGATGAGGATGTTGATGAAGTGGATGATAATGAGGATAAAGAGGAGGATGAGGATGTTGATGAAGTGGATGATAATGAGGATAAAGAGGAGGATGAGGATGTTGATGATAAAGAGGAGGATGAGGATGTTGATGAAGAGGATGATAAAAAGAATAAAGAGGAGGATGAGGATGTTGATGAAGTGGATGATAATGAGGATAAAGAGGAGGATGAGGATGTTGATGAAGGGGATGATAATGAGGATAAAGAGTAGGATGAGGATGTTGATGAAGAGGATGATAATGAGGATAAAGAGGAGGATGAGGATGTTGATGAAGTGGATGATAATGAGGATAAAGAGGAGGAAATGGATGTTGATGAAGAGGATGATAATGAGGATAAAGAGGAGGAAGAGGATGTTGATGAAGTGGATGATAAAGAGGATAAAGAGGAGGATGAGGATGTTGATGAAGAGGATGATAATGAGGATAAAGAGGAGGATGAGGATGTTGATGAAGAGGATGATAATGAGGATAAAAAGGAGGAAGAGGATGTTGATGAAGAGGATGATAAAGAGGATAAAGAGGAGGATGAGGATGTTGATGAAGTGGATGATAAAGAGGATAAAAAGGAGGAAGAGGATGTTGATGAAGAGGATGATAAAGAGGATAAAGAGGAGGATGAGGATGTTGATGAAGAGGATGATAATGAGCATAAAGAGGAGGATGAGGATGTTGATGAAGTGGATGATAATGAGGATAAAGAGGAGGATGAGGATGTTGATGAATGGATGATAAAGAGGATAAAGAGGAGGAAGAGGATGTTGATGAAGAGGATGATAAAGAGGATAAAGAGGAGGATGAGGATGTTGATGAAGAGGATGATAATGAGGATAAAGAGGAGGATGAGGATGTTGATGAAGTGGATGATAATGAGGATAAAGAGGAGGATGAGGATGTTGATGAATGGATGATAAGAGGAGGATGAGGATGTTGATGAAGAGGATGATAAAAAGGATAAAGAGGAGGATGAGGATGTTGATGAAGTGGATGATAATGATGATAATGAGGATAAAGAGGAGGATGAGGATGTTGATGAAGGGGATGATAATGAGGATAAAGAGTAGGATGAGGATGTTGATGAAGAGGATGATAATGAGGATAAAGAGGAGGATGAGGATGTTGATGAAGAGGATGATAATGAGGATAAAGAGGAGGAAGAGGATGTTGATGAAGAGGATGATAATGAGGATAAAGAGTAGGATGAGGATGTTGATGAAGAGGATGATAATGAGGATAAAGAGGAGGAAAAGGATGTTGATGAAGAGGATGATAATGAGGATAAAGAGGAGGATAAGGATGTTGATGAAGAGGATGATAATGAGGATAAAGAGGAGGAAGAGGATGTTGATGAAGAGGATGATAATGAGGATAAAGAGTAGGATGAGGATGTTGATGAAGAGGATGATAATGAGGATAAAGAGGAGGAAAAGGATGTTGATGAAGAGGATGATAATGAGGATAAAGAGGAGGATAAGGATGTTGATGAAGAGGATGATAATGAGGATAAAGAGGAGGATGAGGATGTTGATGAAGTGGATGATAATGAGGATAAAGAGGAGGATGAGGATGTTGATGAAGAGGATGATAATGAGGATAAAGAGGAGGATGAGGATGTTGATGAAGAGGATGATAATGAGGATAAAGAGGAGGATGAGGATGTTGATGAAGAGAATGATAATGAGGATAAAGAGGAGGATGAGTATGTTGATGAACAGGATGATAATGAGGATAAAAAGGAGGATGAGGATGTTGATGAAGTGGATGATAATGAGGATAAAGAGGAGGATGAGGATGTTGATGAAGAGGATGATAATGAGGATAAAGAGGAGGATGAGGATGTTGATGAAGAGGATGATAATGAGGATAAAGAGGAGGATGAGGATGTTGATGAAGAGGATGATAATGAGGATAAAGAGGAGGATGAGTATGTTGATGAACAGGATGATAATGAGGATAAAAAGGAGGATGAGGATGTTGATGAAGTGGATGATAATGAGGATAAAGAGGAGGATGAGTATGTTGATGAACAGGATGATAATGAGGATAAAAAGGAGGATGAGGATGTTGATGAAGTGGATGATAATGAGGATAAAGAGGAGGATGAGTATGTTGATGAACAGGATGATAATGAGGATAAAAAGGAGGATGAGGATGTTGATGAAGTGGATGATAATGAGGATAAAGAGGAGGATGAGTATGTTGATGAACAGGATGATAATGAGGATAAAAAGGAGGATGAGGATGTTGATGAAGTGGATGATAATGAGGATAAAGAGGAGGATGAGTATGTTGATGAACAGGATGATAATGAGGATAAAGAGGAGGATGAGGATGTTGATGAAGAGGATGATAATGAGGATAAAAAGGAGGATGAGGATGTTGATGAAGAGGATGATAATGAGGATAAAGAGGAGGATGAGGATGTTGATGAAGTGGATGATAAAGAGGATAAAGAGAAGGATGAGGATGTTGATGAAGAGAATGATAATGAGGATAAAGAGGAGGATGAGGATGTTGATGAAGAGGATGATAATGAGGATAAAGAGGAGGATGAGGATGTTGATGAAGAGGATGATAATGAGGATAAAGAGGAGGATGAGGATGTTGATGAAGAGGATGATAATGAGGATAAAGAGGAGGATGAGTATGTTGATGAACAGGATGATAATGAGGATAAAAAGGAGGATGAGGATGTTGATGAAGTGGATGATAATGAGGATAAAGAGGAGGATGAGTATGTTGATGAACAGGATGATAATGAGGATAAAAAGGAGGATGAGGATGTTGATGAAGTGGATGATAATGAGGATAAAGAGGAGGATGAGTATGTTGATGAACAGGATGATAATGAGGATAAAAAGGAGGATGAGGATGTTGATGAAGTGGATGATAATGAGGATAAAAAGGAGGATGAGGATGTTGATGAAGAGGATGATAATGAGGATAAAAAGGAGGATGAGGATGTTGATGAAGTGGATGATAATGAGGATAAAGAGGAGGATGAGGATGTTGATGAAGAGGATGATATGAAGATGATAATGTGGATGATGGTGTGGTTGATAGTATGAATAGGATGAGTATGATGACGATGATGATGATGATGAAAATAATTATGCTAATTAGGATGAGGATGAGGATGATGGTTCCACCTCCATTAGACCCCCACAGCGCTGGACATACTGTGGGACATTAGTCTCCTCACACACACACTCTCTCTCTCTCTCTTTCCTGTGTCTTTCTCTCTCTCTCTCTCTCTCTCTCTCTCTCTCTCTCTCTCTCTCTGTGTGTGTGTGTGGTTGGCTCTGAGTTGCGTCACTGAGATGGTGAAGATGATGTGGAAGTTAAAGCTAATGAACAGACGCAGTGTTTCTGCTGCTGGGTTCTTTTTGAATGTGTCCAAAAGTGTGTGGACACCCCATTATTCGTAGTTCAGCTCCTTCACACTGCCCCCTGTCCTCAGGGTGTAAAACACCTACTGCACAATCAGAGGTGCTTGGGAGCAACAGAAGGGTTCCTCTGGGATGAGTTGAAGCGGTGAGTTTGATCCAGAACTAATCCCCATCACCAGCCCCTGACCCTCACTGATTATGAGACTGAACTCCATCAGATCCTCACAGCTATGTTCCAGTGTGTAACACAGTTCTACACTAAAGATGCTGGAGGAGCAGGGGTCCTCTAACTTTCCAAGGGTCAGGGTGGATCTGTGGTCTCTTTTATTTCTCACCATGATTCTCCTGTTTCTCTCTCTTTCTCAGCAATCGAGCAGAGCATTGAGCAGGAAGAGGTCATGAACAGATCATCAGCAGATCTGAGGATCCGCAAAACACAGGTAAACAAACACAGGTGAACTAACACAAGTGAACAAACACAGGTAAAAAATACAGGTGAACAAACACAGGTGAACAAACACAGGTAAACAAACACAGGTAAACAAACACAGGTGAACTAACACAGGTAAACAAACACAGGTGAACTAACACAAGTGAACAAACACAGGTAAAAAATACAGGTAAACAAACACAGGTAAACTAACACAGGTGAACTTACACAAGTGAACAAACACAGGTAAAAAATACAGGTAAACAAACACAGGTGAACAAACACAGGTGAACAAACACAGGTAAACAAACACAGGTGAACAAACACAGGTAAAAAATACAGGTAAACAAACACAGGTAAACTAACACAGGTGAACTTACACAGATAAACAAACACAGGTAAACTAACAGGTGCACTAACACGGGTAAACAAACACAGGTGAGCAAACACAGATAAACAAATACAGGTAAACAAACAGGTGAACTAACACAGGTAAACTAACACAGTTGAACAAACACAGGTAAACAATCACAAGTCAATAAAAACAGGTAAACAAACACAGGTGAACTAACACAGGTCAACAAACACAGATAAACACATACAGGTAAACAATTACAGGTAAACAAACACAGGTGAACTAACACAGGTAAACAAATACAGCTTTGTTTGACCTTTGGGGGAAAGGGAGTAAACAAACAAACAAACAAATAAACAAATGAAAGAATACATGTTACAAGATAAGGGATTTCAGTTTAACTATATCACTTCATCAGAGAGAAAATACACAAAACTCTATCTATTCTCCCCGATCCCTCTATCTCTCTCTGTTCTCTCTCCCTCCCAGTTCTCTCTCTCTCTCTCTCTCTCTCTCTGTTCTCTCTCTCTCCCTCTCTGTTCTCTCTCTTTGTGTTCTTTCTCTCACTCTTTTCTCTCTCTCTCTGTCTGTTCTCTCTCCCTCTCTGTTCTCTTTTCTCTCTCTCTCTGTTCTTTCTCTCTCCTTTGTTCAATTCTTTCTCTCACTCTCTGTTCTCTCTCTCCCTCTCTATTTTCTCTCTCTCTCTGTTCTTTCTCTCTCACTCTCTCTCTCTGTTCTCTTTCTCTCTCCTTTGTTCAATTCTTTCTCTCACTCTCTGTTCTCTCTCTCCCTCTCTATTTTCTCTCTCTCTCTGTTCTTTCTCTCTCACTCTCTCTCTCTGTTCTCTTTCCCTCTCCCTCTCTGTTCTCTCTCCCTCTCTCTCTCTTTGTTCTCTTTCTCTCTCCCTCTATGCGCTCTCTCCCTCTCCCAGTTCTCTCTCTCCCTCTCTGTTCTCTCTCTCTTTGTTCTTTCTCTCACTCTCTTTTCTCTCTCTCTCTGTTCTCTTTCTCCCTCTCTGTCCTCTCTCACTCTCTGTTCTCTCTCTCTGTTCTCTGTCTTTTCTCTCTCTCAGTTCTCTTTCTCTCTCATTTGTTCAATTCTTTCTCTCACTCTCTGTTCTCTCTCTCTTTTCTTTCTCTCTCACTCTCTCTCTCTCTGTTCTCTTTCTCTCTCCCTCTCTGTTCTCTCTCCCTCTCTATTTTCTCTCTCTCTCTGTTCTTTCTCTCTCACTCTCTCTCTCTGTTCTCTTTCTCTCTCCTTTGTTCAATTCTTTCTCTCACTCTCTGTTCTCTCTCTCCCTCTCTATTTTCTCTCTCTCTCTGTTCTTTCTCTCTCACTCTCTCTCTCTGTTCTCTTTCCCTCTCCCTCTCTGTTCTCTCTCCCTCTCTCTCTCTTTGTTCTCTTTCTCTCTCCCTCTATGCGCTCTCTCCCTCTCCCAGTTCTCTCTCTCCCTCTCTGTTCTCTCTCTCTTTGTTCTTTCTCTCACTCTCTTTTCTCTCTCTCTCTGTTCTCTTTCTCCCTCTCTGTCCTCTCTCACTCTCTGTTCTCTCTCTCTGTTCTCTGTCTTTTCTCTCTCTCAGTTCTCTTTCTCTCTCATTTGTTCAATTCTTTCTCTCACTCTCTGTTCTCTCTCTCTTTTCTTTCTCTCTCACTCTCTCTCTCTCTGTTCTCTTTCTCTCTCCCTCTCTGTTCTCTCTCCCTCTCTCTTTTCTCTCTCTCTCTCTCTCTCTCTCTTTGGAGGAGGCTGTTAGTTCCCACACGATTATGTAAGAGGAATGATATAAAGTCTGACATAATGTGAGATGATTTTCTTGCTGTAAACAGGTCATGAGGAAAAGAGAACACCGTTCCTCCGTCCTTTGCTCCTTTATTCACTCACCACTTAAACAGAGAACAGGAGAACATTCAGCGTCCGCAGTGTCACCGCTAACATCCTAATTAGGGGTTTTACTGAAAACACACACATTCACTGAATAAACCTGAATAACACCAAACAATTCACATTTGAAACTGAATAACACTAAATAATCCACATTTGAAACTGAATAACACCAAATGATTCACATTAGAAACTGAATACACCAAATAATCCACATTAGAAACTGAATACACCAAATAATCCACATTAGAAACTAAATAATATCAAATAATTCACATTACAAACTGAATAACGCCAAATAATCCACATTAGAAACTGAATAACACCAAATAATCCACATTATAAACTGAATAACACCAAATAATTCACATTTGAAACTGAATAACACCAAACAATTCACATTAGAAACTGAATAACACTAAATAATCCACATTTGAAACTGAATAACACCAAATGATTCACATTAAAAACGGAATAACACAAAATAATCCACATTAGAAACTGAATACACCAAATAATCCACATTAGAAACTGAATACACCAAATAATCCACATTAGAAACTAAATAATATCAAATAATTCACATTAGAAACTGAATAACACTAAATAATCCACATTAGAAACTGAGTAACACCATATAATCCACATTATAAACTGAATCACACCAAATAATTCACATTTGAAACTGAATAACACCAAACAATTCACATTAGAAACTGAATAACACTAAATAATCCACATTAGAAATTGAATAACACCAAATAATCCACATTAGAAACTGAATAACACCAAATAATCCACATTGCAAACTGAATAACACCAAATAATCCAAATTAGAAACTAAATAACATCAAATAATCCACATTACAAACTGAATAACACCAAATAATCAACATTAAAAAATGAATAACACTAAATAATCCACATTTGAAACTGAATAACACCAAATGATTCATATTAGAAACTGAATACACCAAATAATCCACATTAGAAACTGAATACACCAAATAATCCACATTAGAAACTAAATATCAAATAATTCACATTACAAACTGAATAACGCCAAATAATCCATATTATAAACTGAATAACACCAAATAATCCACATTATAAACTGAATAACACCAAATAATTCACATTTGAAACTGAATAACACCAAACAATTCACATTAGAAACTGAATAACACTAAATAATCCACATTTGAAACTGAATAACACCAAATGATTCACATTAAAAACGGAATAACACCAAATAATCCACATTAGAAACTGAATAACGCCAAATAATCCACATTAAAAATGGAATAACACTAAATAATTCAAATTAGAAACTGAACAACACCAAATAATCCACATTACAAACTGAATAACGCCAAATAATCCACATTAGAAAATGAATAACGCCAAATAATCCACATTAAAAATGGAATAACACTAAATAATCAACATTAGAAACTGAATAACACCAAATAATCCACATTGCAAACTGAATAACACCAAATAATCCACATTAGAAACTAAATAACATCAAATAATCCACATTACAAACTGAATAACACCAAATAATCAACATTAGAAAATGAATAACGCAAAATAATCCACATTACAAACTGAATAATTCCAAATAATCCACATTAGAAAATGAATAACGCCAAATAATTCACATTTGAAACTAAATAACATGAAATAATCAACATTACAAACTGAATAACGCCAAATAATCAACATTAGAAAATGAATAACGCCAAATAATCCACATTAGAAACTGAATAACACCAAATAATTCACATTAAAAAATGAATAACACCAAATAGTTCACATTTGAAACTGAATAACACCAAACAATTCACATTAGAAACTATATAACACCAAATAATTGACATTTGAAACTCACTAACACCAAATAATCCACATTAGAAACTAAATAACATCAAATAATCCACATTAGAAACTGAGTAACACCATATAATCCACATTATAAACTGAATCACACCAAATAATTCACATTTGAAACTGAATAACACCAAACAATTCACATTAGAAACTGAATAACACTAAATAATCCACATTAGAAATTGAATAACACCAAATAATCCACATTAGAAACTGAATAACACCAAATAATCCACATTGCAAACTGAATAACACCAAATAATCCACATTAGAAACTAAATAACATCAAATAATCCACATTACAAACTGAATAACACCAAATAATCAACATTAAAAAATGAATAACACTAAATAATCCACATTTGAAACTGAATAACACCAAATGATTCATATTAGAAACTGAATACACCAAATAATCCACATTAGAAACTGAATACACCAAATAATCCACATTAGAAACTAAATATCAAATAATTCACATTACAAACTGAATAACGCCAAATAATCCACATTATAAACTGAATAACACCAAATAATCCACATTATAAACTGAATAACACCAAATAATTCACATTTGAAACTGAATAACACCAAACAATTCACATTTGAAACTGAATAACACCAAACAATTCACATTAGAAACTGAATAACACTAAATAATCCACATTTGAAACTGAATAACACCAAATGATTCACATTAAAAACGGAATAACACCAAATAATCCACATTAGAAACTGAATAACGCCAAATAATCCACATTAAAAATGGAATAACACTAAATAATTCAAATTAGAAACTGAACAACACCAAATAATCCACATTACAAACTGAATAACGCCAAATAATCCACATTAGAAAATGAATAACGCCAAATAATCCACATTAAAAATGGAATAACACTAAATAATTCAAATTAGAAACTGAATAACACCAAATAATACACATTAGAAACTGAATAACACCAAATAATCCACATTGCAAACTGAATAACACCAAATAATCCACATTAGAAACTAAATAACATCAAATAATCCACATTACAAACTGAATAACACCAAATAATCAACATTAGAAAATGAATAACGCAAAATAATCCACATTACAAACTGAATAATTCCAAATAATCCACATTAGAAAATGAATAACGCCAAATAATTCACATTTGAAACTAAATAACATGAAATAATCCACATTACAAACTGAATAACGCCAAATAATCAACATTAGAAAATGAATAACGCCAAATAATCCACATTAGAAACTGAATAACACCAAATAATTCACATTAAAAAATGAATAACACCAAATAGTTCACATTTGAAACTGAATAGCACCAAACAATTCACATTAGAAACTATATAACACCAAATAATTCACATTTGAAACTCACTAACACCAAATAATCCACATTAGAAACTAAATAACATCAAATAATCCACATTACAAACTGAATAACACCAAATAATCAACATTAGAGACTGAATAACACCAAATAATTCACGTTAGAAACTGAATAACACCAAATAATCCACATTAGAAACTAAATAACATCAAATAATCCACTTTACAAACTGAATAACACCAAATAATCAACAATAGAGACTGAATAACACCAAATAATTCACATTTGAAACTGGATAACTGTATACACTGCTATAAATGAATTTAATAAATAATATGTAAAAATGGTGGTGCCACATTACAGTCACAAAGACAGCTCCCTGTGGAAGAACACTCCCTCTGCTGGAGAAGAGTGGAATTACACAGACCTGTATCACCACTACAGCAGAGGATGGATAGATAGATCTCCCCCTCCTCCATCAACCCTCTCTCCTCTCTCCTCCATCTCTTTGTATTCCAATTGTATCAAAGTGTCTAATGTCTGGGGAGTTTAGGAGAGTCTCCATTAAGTCTCGTGAGACATCAGTGAGACACTGCTGAGCATTAACACTTCTCTCCTCCCCGCAGCACTCCACACTGTCTCGTAAGTTCGTGGAGGTGATGACTGAGTATAACACCACGCAGTCCAAATACAGAGACCGCTGCAAGGACCGCATCCAGAGACAGCTGGAGATCAGTGAGTCTCACACACACACACACACACACACACAGTAAAGACCTCCCTCACTCCCTCATATCCCACTATAAGGTCTTCTGGGAGTGGCTGGATTTCACATTAACAGAAATGAATGAGGTGTGTGTGATAACGAAATCCTGAAGGAGTTAAATATCATCACAAAGAAGAATCTCCAGAATAGTAACTCTACAGTTGAAGGAAAAACCTTTGTAACTCTCAGTGGAAGTCAACGTGAATGGATTTGATGACACTTACTGTGAGTCCTGTGTTTATTACATCACACCTTCCAATGACTGCTATATGTCTGTGTATTTGCTCATAAATAGATACCGGGTCTGTCCCAATCCCTTCTGAGCTCCCTGAGCAGGCAGTGCCTCCGTGGACAGCTGTTCCACCTGTCGCCTCCCTGTCTGTCGACGTCATGAGGCAGATTACTGAGACATGGTAGTTAGAGAGCGAAGGCTTCGCGGCTTGTTCCCGCCCACTGCACGTCACCGGTGTTTACTTCCCTCAGTGTGTCCGTGTGGTGGATACTGCTTTTCACAGCTTTACCACCATTTTAATGATCTGTGCTCTGTAGGAAGAGAGACGTACACAGGAGCGTTGGGATTGGGACGGCTCCATGCCGTCTTAAAACGATCCCAGATTAAGGTACACTGTTGGCAGTGTATTTAAGGTGTCTAAGAACTGGGACAGCCCATTATGAGGTAAACTTGCTCTCTGTGTAGACAGCTCACTCGGATTTGGGACAGACCCATAGTTAGATACACAGCACTATAAGGTATGAGTTTATAAACACAGGTGTTTTAATGCTGCAGTGCTGGTGTCTCAAAGGGGAGCTCCCAGCATGCACTGCGGCCTCCCCCCATCGATTGTTTAGGGGTATTTGTGACGTTGGTTATGTGGGTGCGGATGTTGTGGTGTGTGTGTGTGTGTGTGTGTGTGTGTGTGTCTGGTGTGTGATAATTAACAGGGGCAGAGTGGTGTCCACAGTCTGGGAGAGTGTGTGGCGGTGCCTTAACCCCTTGTTCCCTTTTTAGTGCAACAAAGGACCCTTACTGCCAGCATGGCTTTGTCTCAGTACACAATTGTACTGAGACAAACATTGTGTGTGACGGTGCATAATGGTCTGCCCACGTCAATCACGATCTCACACACACACACACACACACACACACACACAAATGACACAAACCCCCAAAACAACCCAAAACCTACAAACGTGGAGGCTTCGCTGCTGCACTATGTACAGTGTTCTCATAAACGGATTTATACTGCATTGTTACACCTGTGTTTATATCATATCACACTCATAGTGTTATAAACGTATCTAATAGTAATTATACAGCCTCATAGCCATCATTAGAAGGTGATAAATCACTATAACTACAGGATTCATAGGAAGTGTTACCATTTTGGAGCATTTCTATTGGTCATTCGTCACAATGAAGTACAGCCGCTGTGTTCAAATGCAGTAAACTAAACATCCAAACACAGAGATACAGGTTTTTCTGTGGACAGCGATAATATGAAAAATGCTACATGCTACAAGCTAACACTGCTGTGCTATCAATCACCTGGAAAACAGCAGGCTGTGCCCAGTGCAGAGTAAGAAGACTGGTGATAGGTCCATTTTAATTATTACTGATAGGGAAGCCTTTAATTATTGAAAAGGCATTCCTGCATGAGCTGGTGATTCAGAGCAGTGTTAGCTTGTAGCATGTAGCGTTCTTGATACGGAGGACAGAAACAGAGCTGATTTGTTTTGTTTTTTCCCACGCCACACCCATGTCTCCTTATACGGGCGTTTAGATGAACGTAGTTGTTATATCTGAGTGTGATTCCTGTAGAGGATGTGCTCTCACTGTATTGTATTAACGCAATGCTCACTGTAGCCCTGTTGTGTTTGTTTGACCAGCTGGAAGAACAACCACCAATGAGGAGCTGGAGGACATGCTGGAGAGCGGCAAACTCGCCGTCTTCACTGATGACGTGAGTGAGACATCCACCGTCATCGACAATATATCAAAAATAATTCTCACAAAACACCTTAATGCTCTCAGACTTTAAACCGCTAATGAATCATGGGCTGAGTCTTGATGCGTTTCGTAGCGTTTTTTATCTGATGATTGTGAGCTGAACCTGGTTCAGAGACACACCCGACTGTCTCTCAGTGCTCCTCTGGCCTCTCACAGTGGAGCGGCTCCAGACAACACCAGTCTCACATGCTTTCTGAATGAACCTGGTGCAAGACATGTTCCAGAAAGAGAGTACAGGGAGAACACGGTTCTGTACCATTCGGCTGCTCCATGTCCATGCTTCATGAGGATGTGGAAGAATCCCTGTGTGAATACAATAATGTGGGGACAGTGTGGCACAGAGGACTATCCTGGGCTTTCAGTAGGATTCACAAACGTCATTTAAGAAAGAAATGATTTATGATGTTTTTTTTATTAAATTCATACGCAAAGTAAAAATTTAAATTACATTTTTTAAAATTAAATTCTAAGAATGATTAATATTCTTTAAAAAACACAATGTTAGCCATATTCTTAACCGTAGGAAAGCCTCACATTGTCTTAGAGTTCAGCAGAGTTCAGGTAAAACTCCAAAATCATCTGTTTAAAGAGCTTAATTACTTTCAAAAATGTCTAATTTAACACCATATAAAAGGAGGTTGTTATTAAAGTGCTGTTCGTTCCTCCACCTTCACGTTTAGTTGTTGTTTACTTACATTTCGAACGCTTCAATTGATACTTCTTTTTCTTCATTTCCCTCTCAGAGGCACTGATATAACTGAACACTGGTAATAATGGTCGATTCTATTTTATAAATGTGTCTCAACACCTTCATGAACTGAACTGTAAGACGCTGAAGGAAAGGCTTCACTACAGTGTCTTGAGAGTAATTTTAAGAAAATAATTAAGACTAAGGTAAAAATTTGAACACATCAAAATATTTCTCAGAGAACTGCTTTTTCAGAACATTATTATGAACTTTTCAGTGTTTATCTTAAGATCTTTAGTAGGTTTATTCTTAGGAAAGCTTTTGTGAATCCAACCTGAGTCTGAGGCACTATTTGTTCAGAGACCTACAGAACAACACAGAGGCACAGAGCTCTGAAGGGAACCTACACCAGGAGTCCAGCGTGCTTGGATGGTCCAACAACAACAGACAATCTCTGAAGCAAGAAGGAAACTTTTAGCAAAGATCTCAGCTAATAATAATGGTGGATTAGCCAGCTAGCATTAGCTACATGCTAATCACCGTTTGAGGTTGTTTTTCGTTAGCTAGCAAACCACCAACACAGATTCCCTGGTCATCAGTAAAACAGCTCCCTCAGGATCACTCCTGAACCCCAGTCGAACCCAGAACAGCGGGTGTTTATCTGGACAGGGTTTGACCTGCTGCTCAGGTGAGGTGTTTAGATTGTGAAAGTGTGTTGTGTTTTCAGATTAAAATGGACTCCCAGATGACCAAGCAGGCTCTAAACGAGATTGAGACCCGACACACCGAGATCATCAAACTTGAGAACAGCATCCGGGAGCTGCACGACATGTTCTTGGACATGGCCATGCTGGTGGAGAGCCAGGTAAACACCAAACAAACACCAACATCCTCCAACAACACCAACGACTATATAACAAATACCAACAACTCTGTAATAAACACCAACAACTCTGTAATAAACACCAACAACTCTGTAACAAACACCAACGACTATATAACAAACACTAACGACTATATAACAAATACCAACAACTCTGTAATAAACACCAACAACTTTATAACAAACACCAACAACTATATAACAAACACAAAAAACTCTGTAACAAACACCAACAACTATATAACAAATACCAACAACTCTGTAATAAACGTCAACATCCTCCATCAATTCCCTAAAACACACACAGAGTATATAACACCAAACAAACACCAACATCCTCCAACAACACCACCGACTATATAACATACACCAACAACTCTGTAACAAACACTAACAACTCTGTAATAAACACAAACAACTTTGTAACAAACACCAACGACTATATAACAAACACCAACAACTCTGTAACAAACACCAACAACTATATAACAAATACCAACAACTCTGTAATAAACGTCAACATCCTCCATCAATTCCCTAAAACACACACAGAGTATATAACAAATACCAACAACTCTGTAACAGACACCAAGAACTCAGTAATAAACACTCTGAAACAAACACCAACATCCTTCACAAATTCTCCAAACAAACACCAGCAATTCTGTAACAAATACCAACAACTCTGTAATAAACGTCAACATCCTCCAACAATTCCCTAAAACACACACCAACAACTATGTAACAAATACCTACAACTCTGTAACAAACATTAAACAACTATGTAACAAATACCAACAACTCTGTAACAGACACCAACAACTCTGTAACAAACACCAACAACTCTGTAATAAACGTCAACATCCTCCAACAATTCCCTAAAACACACACCAACGACTATATAACAAATACCAACAACCCTGTAACAGCCACCAACAACTCAGTAATAAACACCAACAACTCTGTAACAAGCACCAATGACTATATAACAAATACCAACAACTCTGTAATAAACACAAACAACTCTGTAACAAACACCAACGACTATATAACAAACACCAATGGCTATATAACAAACACCAACATCATCCAACATTTCCCCAAACAAACACCAATGACTATATAACAAACACCAACAAATCTGTAACAGACACCAACAACTCTGTAATGAACACCAATGATTCTGAAACAAACACCAACACCCTCCAACAATTCTCCAAACAAACACCAACAACTCTGTAACAAACAACAATGACTCTGTAACAAACACCAACATCCTCCAACAATTCTCTGCACAAACACCAGTAACCAACACCAAAATTGGTGCCCCATTTAATGGGGAAGAGGGGCATCAGTAGATGTTACGTCATGAAGGTGGAACATAGGCATCGGAACACAATTGTTTCATCATTTACTGTTGAAAAGAAGCATCAGAGTGTAACTGCCAATCCATTTAAGGTGGAACAGATTCATAAGAATGTGACTGCTGCCCAATATAAGGTGGAGCAGATGTATCCAAATGTAACTTCTTCTTAATTTAACATTGAATGGAATTGCTTAAATTTTAATGTGGAACAAAGGCACCAAAGTGCACTTGCAGCATCATTTAAGGAGGAACTACTCCGTTGTCTTTGCTGCTCCGCAGGCCGACTGTATGTGCTCTCTGGGCTAAAGGCTGGAGAGAAGTGGACGATGTGAGGGACACTCTGACCTTGTAGAGGAGACAGGACACTTACTGTCCTCTGCTCTGAGCACTGCACCACTGCGGTCTGGAGCCCTGCTGAGTGGAGACAGGGAAACAATTCAGCCACAACATTAAAACCACCTCCTCCTCTCTACAATCGCTGTTCACTCTCTCAACTCTGCAGATGTGACGTGGTGGTGGATCATTCTCAGCGCTGCAGTGACACTGACGTGGTGGTGGTGTGTTAGTGTGTGTTGTGCTGGTGTAGAGTGGATCAGACACAGCAGTGCTGCTGGAGTTTTTAAACCCTGTGTCCACTCTCTGTCCACTCTGTGAGACACTCCTCCCTCGTTGGTCCACCTTGTAGATGTAGAGTCAGAGACAGTAGCTCATCTGTCGCTGCACAGTGTGTGTCGCTCGTCCTCTAGTCCTTCATCAGTGACACAGGACGCTGTCGGCTGGATGTTTTTGGTCGGTGGACTGTTCTCGGTCCAGACACTGAGGGGTTTAAAAACTCCAGCAGCACTGCTGTGTCTGATCCACTCTACACCAGCACAACACACACTAACACACCACCACCACGTCAGTGTCACTGCAGCGCTGACAATGATCCACCACCACATCACACCTGCTCTGTAGGGGTCCTGAGCGCTGAGGAACAGGGGGAGAGGGGGATAAAGTATGCAGAGCCACAGGTGGACTACAGTCTGTAAGTGTACAACTACAGAATGTTGGGACAGTGGAGCTGAGAGAGGGGACAGTGAGATAGAGACAGAGAGGGGACAGTGGAGCTGAGAGAGGGGACAGTGAGGGGGCAGTGGAGCTGAGAGAGGGGACAGTGAGACAGAGACAGTGAGGGGACAGTGGAGCTGAGAGAGGGGACAGTGAGATAGAGACAGTGAGGGGACAGTGGAGCTGAGAGAGGGGACAGTGAGATAGAGACAGAGAGGGGACAGTGGAGCTGAGAGAGGGGACAGTGGAGCTGAGAGAGGGGACAGTGAGGGGACAGTGGAGCTGAGAGAGAGGACAGTGGAGCTGAGAGAGGGGACAGTGAGTGTAGACTGTAAACATGAATATACAGTTATCCACACTGTGTCCAAATATTTAAAGACACTCCTGACACTGAGTGAAACAGGAGCTGCACAGGAGTCTAATGTCACTTTGCCCAATGCCAAGAGTCAGACAGAGGGGTGTAAAGCCCCCAGTGCTGGGCTCTGCAGCAAAAAGATTTAATTAGAAGTCATTTTCTACCACCACCACTGCTCCAGTCGCCCTGAGTAAGTCTGAGGTGTTTATTTACATCGCTGGACATTACTGCCCCTCACTTTAAAGAACCACCTGCTGTTCACAGTGTCCCAGGGTGAACAGACCAAGAGAGAAGTGGCGTACACTGAGTTTAAATAAAACCCCGGCGTCCCAGGGGCAGCAGTGGTGACCCGCCTCGGTGCTGGAGTGGGTTTTATGTGTTGACCTCAGGACAAACCGGACTGACGCCTCAAACCAGACGCAGCATGATTTCTTTCAGAAAAAGTCTGTCTGAGCCCAGGCTTCTGTTTCCATCGCTGGGAGAAAGAAACGAGAACAAATCCCTCCTCCGGTCTGCTGCAGTCAGCCCACTTACACAGCCAGGGCCTCTGGGAAATAAGGGAGTAAGGCAATGCAGCTTCTATGTTTAGATTGAGTCTGTAAAGAACAGAGGCATGTTCAGTGTGTGTGTGTGTGTGTGTGTGAGAGAGAGAGAGAGAGTTAAGAGATTTAATCTGAATTTCATCATAAATAAAATGTCATGCATCTTCTGAGCTCAGCCGCAGTGATGCTGTGTTTACGTCTAACGCATTACTAGACTCTGTAAACAGAGGGAATTATGGGAGAAAGTCATGGCCAAATTTGGTAAAATGGTTAATTAATGTTTAAAGGTTGATGCGTTAAATCCCTGCCTGGGTTAACGTGTTCGTTCTGTTCTGGAGAGGCCACCTCCCAGGAGCAGAGTGGTGACGCAGTGAATGATGGGAGTTTCAGACGGTTCTCGTTATTTTTGTCCGGAGTGAGAACAACATCCGGGTTCTTGGCGTTTGTGTTCTGGGGTATCGGAAAGTAACCTCGGCAACGGAAGATGACGTCAATCAAGAACAGAACATAAGAACACACAGAGGAACAGCCCATGTTCCGGATCAGAGCCAGGGGAACCTCGGGGCGAGAGGGCGTTAGACCCACCACGTTCTGAAGTGCAGGGGTGAACCACTCCACAGCGCCTCCTAGTGCTGACCTATAGGAGCACTCCTGCCGAGAGTCTGACTCAGTTTGGAGACACATTTCTGAAACTGTGCAGCTGCAGTTCTGGTGAAGCTCTAACTTATGGTGACTAACTAATGTTGAGATGCATTATATTCACCAAGTGTCTGGAGCGTTTCCCGCTGCTGCTAGGAGACAGTTTACAGGGGGAGCTCTGATTGGCTGATATCATTTTAAGGGAAAGGCCACTGATTTTTCCAGGTTCCTACAGAATTCAGTCCCTGAGTAAAGAGAGGTGTGGTTTGGTGTGAGATTGGAGGCTGATTGGTGAGACTCAGACCTCTTTACATCGGTGCTGATAGGAACCAGGGGTCGTCACGTCTTCAACAGAAATACAGCCATTTTATTTACTCTCCAAACCCTCCAGCGTCCTTGGGTTTCTCCCATGTTCTAAGTTTGGAGAATTCACTTTTAAATGTTTGAAACTCCCCGTGTCACAGGAACGTGATCCAGATTTCAGCAGCATACACTTCCTGGAGCCGCAGGGGTATGAGCTGAGGTGGGTGTCAGAGGTTAACCCTGTGGTTTCTTGTGGTTTCCAGGGCGAGATGATTGACAGAATTGAGTACAACGTCGAGCACTCAGTAGATTATGTAGAAAGAGCCGTGTCCGACACCAAGAAGGCCGTCAAATACCAGAGCCAAGCACGCAAGGTAAGACACAGCTGTAAACAGTGCATCTACATACTGAACACACACTTCCTCACAGCTACCCCCAGGTATTACTCACACGACCTGTTCCAGAGCAGACGGGAGCAGTCTGGACATACCACGCTTTCACTTACTTACAAACATGCTTCACATCTCTCTACATCCGCATTCACTCACTTTGTACTTTGTACATTAGAATCAACACAGCTTCTTCCTGATCTCAGGCTTAGGCCTGGGATCTAGCCCTCATCTGAATTTAAGACTGAGACCTGGACCAAAAGAGTTGAGTGAAGGACTAATCCCAAGAACTAAGGCCATGTTCAGGACGAGTCGAGTCTGAATATAATCACAGACAAAACAGAGGGACAAGCCCGAGATTAAGTCTAGAAAGGATCAGATCTAGAACAAGACTGGGGTCTGTTAGGGGTGGGATAAGAGCTAAACAACCAGTAAAAATGTGTTGAAAAACAAAATGGTCAGTCGTCTGAACATCCTGGAGATTTGGTTGAAAAGAGAAAGGTGAAGAGACATCTACAAAAGATTTTTTTGTGTTGAAACTGGGTTGAAATGTGATGTGGTCTGTCCATTTTGGGCCAAATGTGGACTAAATTAGAAAAGATCAAACACAACGTTCAACATCAGATGTAATTCTAACAAAGACCATGACAGACTGACCGGATTAACCAGTAAACAAACAAACAAACAAGCAACATGTCCACCAGCGTGCACCAGCAAGGTCCAGTCCAATACAAGAGTCCAAAGTCCAATCAGAGACAAAGACCAGGAGAGGACATGTGTGAGACAAGACCCTGGAAAGTGTTCAGTGGACAAGAGAGAGACCTAAGACCAAGTCAGACCTAAGACCAGGACAGGACTTATCAGGCATGAGATCAGACCAGAACATGACTAATCAGACAAAGACCAGGCTGGAACAGGACTAATCAGACCCGAGACCAGAACAGGACTAATCAGACCAAATCCAGATTGGAACAGGACTAATCAGACAAAGACCAGACTGGAATAGGACTAATCAGACCAAGACCAGGTTGGAACAGGACTAATCAGACCTGAGACCATAACAGGACTAATCAGACCTGAGATCAGACCAGAACAGGACTAATCAGACCTGAGATCAGACAGAACAGGACTAATCAGACCTGAGATCAGACCAGAACAGGACTAATCAGACCCGAGACCATAACAGGACTAATCAGACCTGAGATCAGACCAGAACAGGACTAATCAGACCTGAGATCAGACCAGAACAGGACTAATCAGACCAGAGATCAGACCAGAACAGGACTAATCAGACCCGAGACAAGACCAGAACAGGACTAATCAGACCTGAGACAAGACCGGAACAGGACTAATCAGACCTTAGATCAGACCAGAACAGGACTAATCAGACTTGAGATGAGAGCAGGACAGGACTAGTCAGACCTGAGACAATACTGGAACAGGACTAATCAGACCTGAGACAATACTGGAACAGGACTAATCAGACCTGAGACAAGACCGGAACAGGACTAATCAGACCTTAGATCAGACCAGAACAGGACTAATCAGACTTGAGATCAGACCAGAACAGGACTAATCAGACCTAAGACAAGACTGGAACAGGACTAATCAGACCTGAGACAAGACTGGAATAGGACTAATCAGACCCGAGACAAGACCAGAACAGGACTAATCAGACCTGAGACAAGACCGGAACAGGACTAATCAGACCTTAGATCAGACCAGAACAGGACTAATCAGACTTGAGATCAGACCAGAACAGGACTAATCAGACCTGAGACAAGACTGGAACAGGACTAATCAGACCTGAGATCAGACCAGAACAGAACTTATCAGACCAGAGATCAGACCAGAACAGTACTAATCAGACCCGAGACAAGACCAGAACAGGACTAATCAGACCTTAGATCAGACCAGAACAGGACTAATCAGACTTGAGATGAGAGCAGAACAGGACTAATCAGACCTGAGACAAGACTGGAACAGGACTAATCAGACCTGAGATCAGAACTGGACTAATCAGACCCGAGACAAGACCAGAACAGGACTAATCAGACCTGAGACAAGACTGGAACAGGACTAATCAGACCTGAGATCAGACCAGAACAGGACTAATCAGACCCGAGACAAGACCAGAACAGGACTAATCAGACCTGAGACAAGACCGGAACATGACTAATCAGACCTTAGATCAGACCAGAACAGGACTAATCAGACCTGAGACAAGACTGGAACAGGACTAATCAGACCTTAGGTCAGACCAGAACAGGACTAATCAGACTTGAGATCAGACCAGAATAGGACTAATCAGACCTGAGACAAGACTGGAACAGGACTAATCAGACCTGAGATCAGACCAGAACAGGACTAATCAGACCCGAGACAAGACCAGAACAGGACTAATCAGACCTGAGACAAGACCGGAACATGACTAATCAGACCTTAGATCAGACCAGAACAGGACTAATCAGACTTGAGATCAGACCAGAACAGGACTAATCAGACCTGAGACAAGATTGGAACAGGACTAATCAGACCTGAGATCAGACCAGAACAGGACTGGTGAGAGCAGTAAGGGTCAGTGCAGGACAAGGTTGAGAGAAGAAAGGTCCGACTGTTTCCAAACAGAACCAGGTTACTTCTCCAAACCCAGACTGACCCACTGCTGTGTGTGTGTTTCTCTCCTCGTCTCTCTGCAGAAGAAGATCATGATCATTATCTGCTGCGTAATCCTGGGAGTGATCCTGGCGTCCACTATCGGAGGAACCTTTGGGATGTAGACTCTCCCGCGGACGGAAGAAGGCAGAGAGAAAAGCAGAACAGAGAGAAATATATATCCACCACACCACGAGATAAGAAACTCCTCTTTCCAGGGGTTCGGTTAGGGGCGAAACATCAAAGATAAAAAAAACAAAAAAACAAAACAACAAAAAACAAAAGAGAAAAACCCAGACGTTATAAAATAAAAGTGATTATAACATTTAGGAGAAAAGAGAGGGTTCAGATAAACAATAAACTCTAGTTAATACCAGTGTACCTGTAAATGTATTGAACATAAACAGCACATGGTTACGACCTGTAAACAAACACAACCTGCGTTTTTTCGGTTCTCTCGTTTTTTAGATGTTCTTTTTTTGTTTCTTTGTTTTCCGGGGGTTCTCCAGGACAGTGCCAGCGAGGGCTAAATCGGCTGAGTTTCAGTAGAGCTTGGATTTCATGGACTCTTAACAGTTTCTGATGGTTCTGATGTGGCACCGCGGTGCACTCAACCTACTGAACCAACACGGTTTGTTTTCGCTGCAAGTGTCGGGTTTCGTTGGGAGGGTCTTCGGTTCTGGTGGACTCACCTTTAGCAGACTTTTAGCAGACGGAGCTGATGGATCCGATTAGGAAATGTGTACAAAATTGTAGAAATATTTATTATAGATAAGATCCTCGCGGCTGGACCTTCAGAGCAGACCAAGGACAAACAATAACCGCGCTCAAGCACACATCCTCCGATCCTCGGCGGCCCACCTTTACCCACCGGGACGGACGCGTAATAACCCCATAGTCCTAGACCTTTTTTGTGCGAGACGTTAGCAATGTGTAAACAGTCCAACTATGCAGTTTTGATAACGGGAGATGAAGGATCCCGCTCTTAGACCGGAGCGGCTCTAGCTGCCGAGCCGAGCCGAGCCGAGCAGAGCGGGGTCCGAACGGAGAGAAGGGAAGGGCACACCAGACACGTGTGCTTTCAGAGAATCGCTCAGCGTTTGGTGTGTGACTCGTCCTTTTCCTTTATCTGTTTTTACATTGTAAAGCCTAGAAACAGTGACCTGTAGAGATAGAATTATATAAAAATATGAATAAACACGGTTTGATATGCGCAGTTACGCTTTAGGTTTATTTGGCAGAGTCTGTACTAAAGTAGAGGAGGTTTATCCGCAGATTAGACGCTCGCTGCCTTGAGTTTATTTTGGTGCTAAACACAGACGAGAGAGGCGTTCTACTCACAGCATTTCAGAAGGGAACGGACACGGCTCTAGAGCCTAGATCGGCCTGCGAAATTTAACTACTATTCCAACTAATAATGTAAACAGTAATAATGCTAAGTTTTAAAGAGGACTTGTCTTAAACCCCCGGGAGAAAAAGACCCAGATCAGAGGCGTGTTACTTTGGTTCGGAGAGGAATGGAGATAATGTACATAACTGCGTTTTTATGCAAGGGCTCACTCGCGAATCTGAAAACCAAAATTTAGCCAGAGTGATTTGGGAGGAATTACCGAAGCAGAGAGACTTCATAAAGAATTGAAAACCTTCGAAAACGAAGCCGTTCGCCTCAGCAGAACCCGAGAACTGAGTAGAGCTGTGCAGAGCTGAGCTGTAGAAGCCCTCCCTTCGAAACAGGCCCGTGTTTTGGCGATGAACTCGAGGCCTGGACGGTTTGATTTCCGCTGTCGGAGCATGTTTTCCTCTTCTTCTTCTTCTCGTTCTCGGCCGGTTTTCCTCGGGAGCTTGGTGTGTGTCGTGTGTGGTTCCGTGGGTCGGTTGTGCGGTCGTGCGGTTGTGTAATTGTTGTTGTTTTTTCCGTGGGAGGGGCATGCAGAACTCTTGCATGGTGACTTTTATTCTGCTCAGCATCATGTGTGCACTTTACAGAAACCAGAGAAAAACCACTGTCTCAACCCAGTCCTGTTTTCCTCCGGGGCTCGTCTCATTTGCTCGTCTCTGTCTCTCTCTCTCTGTGTGTGTTTGTTTATTTATTTCGATCGGTCCTGTTTTGGCAGGTCAGCAGGGGGTGGGAGGGGCTTAGGGGGCTTGATTAATAACTGATTAACTTAATTAACTTTATGACAGGTTCCACTTTACAATAAGACTGTCCTTATCCAGAGTTTGTGAAGCTTTATATCTTTATAGTTAAACACACATATACAGTGTCTGAGCAAGACCTCGTATCTCCAGTCGTTCTTTATAAAATGTGAAAGTGTCATGAGAAATGGACCAGCAGATATGTTCTAAACTCACGTCTGATAAGCTTCCTTTGAAAAGACTTCCATTGTGTTAATGTTTTTTAGGAGATACGGGGTTTTGCTGTAAATCAGTAAATCATTCACAGAGTAGAGTCGAGTGGTCTTACTGTGAAGTGGCACTTTATGAAACGTATTGTCTTGATTATCTCTACTACTGCCCCTAGTGGTGATTACTTGGGTGTGTGTGTGTGTGTGTGTGTGTTGGACAGTTCCACTAACATTAAGTTAAAGATTCCAGTCCTAAACAGTCCATTAGTTGTAACAGTGTGCCGAAGCCTGACGTAACCCCCTCACAAAACCGGCCTCGGGGTGGGGCTCGTCTTGGGCCGGGACTCGTCTTGTGCCGGGACTCGTCTCGGGGTGGGGCTCGTCTCGGGGTGGGGCTCGTCTCAGGCCGGGACTCGACTCGGGGTGGGACTCATCTCGGGGTGGGGCTCGTCTCAGGCCGGGACTCGTCTTGTGCCGGGACTCGTCTCGGGGTGGGGCTCGTCTTGGGCCGGGACTCGTCTTGTGCCGGGACTCGTCTCGGGGTGGGGCTCGTCTTGGGCCGGGACTCGTCTTGTGCCGGGATTCGTCTCGGGGTGGGGCTCGTCTTGGGGTGGGGATCTGTTTTTGCAGCATTGCGGCACGTTTCCAGTAACATATTTCCTTATTTCACTGAACATGGCCCCAAAGTGCTGCCATAGTGATGCTGCGGGTCTGGCTCCAACAGAAGAATGATATCCACAGGGCTCTGGATCATCTGTGGGTTCAGACACCCCCCCCACCCCCCCACCCCCAACAGTCCTGAACTAAACTCACTGACACTGAGGTGAAAGACCACAGTCCCCTGCAGAGAACACACTCCTTAATAAACAACTGCTGTTTGTTTACTAAATGAAACCATTAAAGTGTGAAGTGATGGCCCTTTTACAGAGGAGGGAGCAGTGTGTGTGTGTGGGAGTGTGTTCTCTGTGGAGAGTGTGTTTAGAAAGCAGCGCTCACAGACGGCCACCCACAGTCTTTTGATATTTTGTGTTTAGTGGTTTTTAAAACACATTTACTTTTAACTATTTGTGATTTTTTTGGGAACTGTGTGTGTGTGTGTGTGTGTGTGTGTGTGGGTTAGCTTGTGCCCCCCACCCCCACCACTGTCCCAATTCTAAAAGCTGTTTATCCATGCATGTGTGTGTGTGTGTGTGTGTGTGTGTGTGTGTGTGTACGTAAGCATGAGCATATCCGAGTGCATGCTGATTGTGTGTGTGGGAGTGTGTGTGTGTGTGTGTGTGTTCCAATTTTGTGTTTAAAAATCTAAAGAAAAAACGAGTTTAAACAGTAAAAATATAAAAAGAGAGAGTAATAATAATATTATTATTATTATTGTTGTTGTTATTATTAAAAGTGAAAAGCCAAAGCGTTTGTGCTAGTGCAAGGGGCTCAGAGTGGGCGGAGCCTGGAATATGAAATCCAGCATAAAAGTCTCTGAACCCTCGTCCGGTTACTATAGCAACCAAACAGGCTTCGGGGTTTGTATATGATTTGTTCTTTTTTTTAATGTTTTTTTTTTAAAGTACACTTTGCTTTAGTCACGGACTTTGTTCATAATTTTTCTTGAATTTAATTTAACCTTTTGTTTAATTTTATATGCCATTATTATTTTTGATTTTGTGTTTTTCTGCGCTGTTTTGGACACTGATCGCGCTCAACTCATCACATTGCTTCCTCTGTGCTGTTGACACTCTATATTAATACACACTACAATAAGTGAACGTTAAAATGTAAAAACACTAAACATAAACACGGGCGCTGACCTGGACGGAAGATTTCTGTTCTTTTACTTTACGCTCTTCTTTATTTGATTTATTCAGTTTCCCGACACAGGATTTAGATGACGGCGGCTGATAGAGAAAGCGTTTTGTGAGTGGTTGACCTGTGACCTTTCGGTGCGACACAGTTTGAGGCCGGTTTCCGTCCCGAAAGCACCGCTGGTCCTGGTCCGCGGCGTTTTTCCGGACTCTCCGCGGCCTCACACTGTTTCACAGCCTTTATCTCTCCCCGCTTCATTTACGTTCCCCTCGTTCTGTCGCTCTGAGTGTTTACAGGGTCCTAAGGAAACTGAAATCAAATCAAAGATGAAATTAGAACCAGCGCTGGGACGACCTCAGGCCGCACGGTCCAGAACGCTCCGGTAGATCCGTAAACACAGAGCGAGACAGACTGGGGAACGCCTGAGATCCACCAGTGAACACCACAGTGAAGAAACGTGGAGCGCAGCGCTTCAGGAGGCGTGTCATTATCAAAACAATACGTAGTCTTATTGAATATTGAATGCTCACAATTTAGTCAAAAAGCAAACTGGATCTTTGTGTCTGTAATTATTGTAAATACTTTAAAGAGAGGAGTAAAAAACGACTTGCATGTCTATGTATAAAAACTTACTTAAAAACACGGCTCCTGCCAAAGAGGCGAAAACACAGAGCGACTCCTCGGCCCTGGACCCCTCCGTCTCTCCGCTTTCCGTTCTCCGGCAGATTCAGATTCCGGCCAAAAATAGGTAGATAAATAAACGGATTGAAGATGTAACCACTCTGTCTTTCTCTTTATCTCTCTCTCTTTTTCTCTCTGAGAAACGTGCTTCCCTCCATTCTCTCCCTCCTCTGAAAATCACTGCAGGTCCACGGCCACCTTCCGCTCTCAACCTCTCACGGTTCGTCCTGGATTTAATAATAAACCTCTGACCTCGCGTCCTCGTCCCGTATCGACCATCGTGTCCATATAAGGGGTTGTGGGCATGGCTGGAATGAACGTGGCATTTGAAATTCACAGCTTTCCAAACACCACCTTCGTTTCTGTCACGGAGGAGTGCAGCCACACCCACAAATCTTTATACGGGTATGACGCCCCCTACAGGATGAGGGCAGGACTTCAGTGGGCTTTGATAATCGATGAAACACAAGTCGGTATTTGGAGTTTTTATTGAGACAAAGAGCAAAAATCTGTGCAATACTGAGCTAAAGGGCTTTCCTCCACCTCACTGAGACCCGAAAGCACTGAGCAGCGAAGGCCGGAACCAGACGTCCCTTAGGAAACGTTCAAAAAAAACCTGCAGTTTTTTTCTCCCATCGAGAGGAGGGGCCTCCCAGGGCCCAGAAACAAACCAACAGAATAAACCCAGTTTTTTAACGGAGTCGACTCGATGGCTGCCACTTTGACGGGAGCTGGACTCGTGTCCCTTTTTTTTCCCGTGTGTGCGTGTATGTGTGCGTACTGTATTGTTAAAAACAAAAAAGAGAGAAACTAAACCTATCTGTCCCTCTCTCTCTCTCTCCCTCTCTCTCTCTCTCTCTCTCTCTATCTCTCGCTCTCTCTCTCGTACTGCTGTTTGCTGTTCTGTTTAGTTAGTGTGACGTGCCAGTATTCCCCAACCCCCCCCCCTACTCTCAGAACCCCCCAGCGCTATCTTCTTCTACCCCCCGCCCCCCGCTCTCTCTCCCATTTCTCCATGGATCTTTAAGATGACAACTCTATGCAGATGCTGTCTTTTATAAGTGTGTCAAAATTTTAAGTTGAGATTAAAAAAAGCGAAAAAAAGACAAAACCCCGTCCAACAGACATTATGAAATGAAATGATAAAAAAATTAATAAAGAAAAAAAAAGGATTGTTCAGTGTAAACACGCTGTTCTGGTCTTTACTGCTCTTCTCTCTCTCTCTCTCTCTTCTCTCTCTCTCTCTCTCTCTCTCACACACACACACACACACACACACAGACATCTATCAGCTGAGGACTGATCTACCTGCAGCCTCACAAAGCCGTAGCCTTTGGTAGCTGTCTAAACGCTTGTGGACCCCTGATGGTCCAGCATGTCTCCTGAGGTTTAGTCCTGGCCCTCATCCCAAAGGAACTGGTGTTGTACAGAACACAGATGGACACCTCTACAGCCCAGTGCTGGGGGCTTTACACTTCTCTGGTGAATACCTGGTACTGGGCAGAGTGAGTCGGGCTCATGTACAGCTGCTCCAGAGCATCGCATTCTCTCATTTCCTGTTTCTGTAAAATTAGTGACACTGTGTCCACACTGGGTGCAGCTTAAAGCAACTGAGTTCACCTTAAACACTTTTCATTCAAGTTGGAAACTTCACAGCTACTGTAAAAATATCACCACTGCCTTTTAAAAACACCTGAGCCACGTTAAAACAATGCTAATATAACAAACACTCCACACACACCTTACAAACATTACCACATTGAAATAAAACCTGCTTAAACAAACCCAGTTACTATACCTTACACCACCACAGCCATCCTAAAACCACTACCACCTTGAAACACAGCTACTATACCATACACCATCACAGCCACCTTAAAATACAGCTACTATACCATACACCACCACAGCCACATTAAAAACACTACCACATTAAAATACAGCTACTATACCATACACCATCACAGCCACCTTAAAATACAGCTACTATACCATACACCATCACAGCCACCTTAAAAACACTACCACCTTAAAATACAGCTACTATACCATACACAACCACAACCACCTTAAAAACACTACCACCTTAAAATACAGCATGCTTAACAAACCCAACACAGCTACTATACCTTACACCATCACAGCCACATTAAAACCACTACCAGCTTAAAATACAGCTACTATACCATACACCACCACAGCTACCTTAAAAACACTACCAGCTTAAAATACAGCTACTATACCATACACCACCACAGCTACCTTAAAAACACTACCAGCTTAAAATACAGCTACTATACCATACACCACCACAGCTACCTTAAAAACACTACCACATTAAAATACATCTACTGTGCCATACACCACCACAGCTACCTTAAAAACACTACCACATTAAAATACAGCTACTATACCATACACCACCACAGCTACCTTAAAAACACTACCACCTTAAAATACAGCTACTATACCATACACCACCACAGCTACCTTAAAAACACTACCACCTTAAAATACAGCTACTATACCATACACCACCACAGCCACATTAAAAACACTACCACCTTAAAATACAGCTACTATACCATACACCACCACAGCCACATTAAAAACACTACCACATTAAAATACAGCATGCTTAACAAACCCAACACAGCTACTATACCATACACCATCACAGCCACATTAAAAACACTACCACATTAAAATACAGCTACTATACCATACACCACCACAGCCACATTAAAAACACTACCACATTAAAATACAGCTACTATACCATACACCACCACAGCTACCTTAAAAACACTACCAGCTTAAAATACAGCTACTATACCATACACCACCACAGCTACCTTAAAAACACTACCACATTAAAATACATCTACTGTGCCATACACCACCACAGCTACCTTAAAAACACTACCACATTAAAATACAGCTACTATACCATACACCACCACAGCTACCTTAAAAACACTACCACCTTAAAATACAGCTACTATACCATACACCACCACAGCCACCTTAAAAACACTACCACATTAAAATACAGCTACTATACCATACACCACCACAGCTACATTAAAAACACTACCACCTTAAAATACAGCTACTATACCATACACCACCACAGCCACCTTAAAAACACTACCACATTAAAATACAGTTCCTATACCATACACCACCACAGCCACATTAAAAACACTACCACATTAAAATACAGTTAGTATACCATACACCATCACAGCCACCTTAAAAACACTACCACATTAAAATACAGTTCCTATACCATACACCATCACAGCCACCTTAAAAACACTACCACATTAAAATACAGCATGCTTAACAAACCCAACCCAGCTGCTATACCATACAACACCACAGCCACATTAAAAACACTACCACATTAAAATACAGCTACTATACCATACACCACCACAGCCACCTTAAAAACATTACCACATTAAAATATAGCATGCCTAACAAAAAAGTTTCCACACCTTTCACCACCACTAAAGACACAACCACATTGAAATACAGTCTGCTTATGAAGAGTTATTATACCATACATAACCACAGCCACCTTAAAAACACTGCCACATTAAAAAAAAACACAGCCACTGCTTTAAAAATCAATATCCACCGTTAAAAATCCCCCACAGCACCCACCTTAAAACACCTTAGCTTCTGGAAAAAACATCACCTCTACCTTAAACATTCCACAACCACCTTTAAAAACACCACAGCACTTTTAAAAAAATCACATCCACATCAAAAACAGCATACAGCCACCTTTATCCCATCATGACCATCTTAAAAAGAAATCCACATTCAATAAAACCCTACGGCTAGTATACAAATACACTACAGACACCTTAAAAATACTGTAACGACCTTAAAACACCACATCCACTCAAAATAAACTCATCATCCAGCTCCATCTGTCGTTCGGCTCAGCTGCAGTCACGTTACTGTCCTACAGTTTCTCTTTAGAACAGAACCGATGTTATGAATTAATTAATGAAATATTTCCCTCAAATTCAAAATTAAACGTGGTTCCTTTGTGAAATATTACGACTATATATTTTACTGTTATTTTCAGCCATTAGCTTCATTCACTACTTTTCCTAACGACTCTGGCGCCCTCTAGTGTTCTGCAGCATTGTTTTTCTTTTCTTTCCTCTGGGTTGCCAGGTCCATCAAAGCCTCCTGCCAAGGCACGGACATTTCATTTCTTTTTAAAGTATTTTAAATGGAGATGAGTACTGTTTAATGGAGGACAGTACTGTGTTTAATCTCCTTAAGTACAGCATCCAGCCGACAGCGTCCTGTGTCACTGATGAAGGACTAGAGGACGAGCGACACACACTGTGCAGCGACAGATGAGCTACTGTCTCTGACTCTACATCTACAAGGTGGACCAATGAGGGAGGAGTGTCTCACAGAGTGGACAGAGAGTGGACACAAGGTTTAAAAACTCCAGCAGCACTGCTGTGTCTGATCCACTCTACACCAATCCAAACAAGTGCGTGAGTGTGAGTAGCCTGCGTCCAGATCTGTCTCCTGTGATCATCATGAAGAGGACGGCACAACACACAGCTCTGTGTGAAAGTGTGTAATACCACACGCATTGAGAGGGTGCCCTGGTACCTGGGTGTTCACCTAAACAATAAACCGAACCTGAACCGAGGTCATTCAGAGTACAGGGATCACTCCTGGGGACCCTTTGGATACAGTAGTGGCATTAGCATCTCCGCTACAGGAAGGTTCACTCTGCTCTGGGAGGACCCCTAGTCCTGGTGCAGGTGGTGGGAGAGAGGAGGATGGTAACCATGTTAGTGCTGGAGAATGACTCTCACCCCAGGCATCAGGCTCTGACAGGACTGGGCAGTTCCTTCACTCTTATTTGTTTATGAAGCCCCAATGTCTGTAAATGGGTAAAAAAACAAAGTGTCTGGGTCCGGTGCTAGGTTTTTAGACAACGGAGAGACTCCAAACGCTGAAAAGCACCAACCGAGATGAGGATGTTGCTCTATTCCTGCTCCATAGGGGGGTAACACTGACTTATTTTTGCTGTTACAGTTACATTACTTAAGGTGGAACTGACTCTAAATTCAGGAGAGCGCTAACTGCATGAAAGTAAACACAGAGCGAAAGTACTACAAAACTAAACAGCTCGAGTTACACATGAGTTTCTGTGGGAATTCAAACAGTGAATAAACACTTACAGACAATTTACACTTCAGACACCAACAAGATACAGTCGCTTCTTACTCACACACACCGCTCCACCTTAAAAGATACAGTCGCTTCTTACTCACACACACCCCTCCACCTTAAAAGATACAGTCGCTTCTTACTCACACACACCGCTCCACCTTAAAAGATACAGTCACTTCTTACTCACACGCACCGCTCCACATTAAAAGATACAGTCGCTTCTTACTCACACACACCGCTCCACCTTAAAAGATACAGTCGCTTCTTACTCACACGCACCACTCCACCTTAAAAGATACAGTCACTTCTTACTCACATTCACCGCTCCACATTAACAGATACAGTCGCTTATTACTCACACGCACCGCTCCACCTTAAAAGATACAGTCACTTCTTACTCACACGCACCGCTCCACCTTAAAAGATACAGTCGCTTCTTACTCACACACACCGCTCCACATTAAAAGATACAGTCGCTTCTTACTCACACACACCGTCCACCTTAAAAGATACAGTCGCTTCTTACTCACACGCACCACTCCACCTTAAAAGATACAGTCACTTCTTACTCACACGCACCGCTCCACCTTAAAAGATACAGTCACTTCTTACTCACACACACCGCCGCTCCACATTAAAAGATACAGTCGCTTCTTACTCACACGCACTGCTCCACCTTAAAAGATACAGTCACTTCTTACTCACACACACCGCTCCACCTTAAAAGATACAATAACACATGTAACACAAAGACATAGGAAGTGCAACAGTGACTGTTTGTGTCCAATGCTGAAAGATTAAGAATAAACTCAGACATGTCCCTCTCTCTCTCCTTCTGTTAAAGTCACACCACATTATTATCAGCTTCTAAACACACTCTCTGCTTGTGGGTAGTTCATTAAAGGGTTAAACTCATTCATAAATCTGTGCTGGAGCTGACGGGGTTAATGTCGACTGACGGAGGAGACACAGTGAGGTCAGTATTCGGCGAGATCTGAGGGTTAACTGTAGATGGATGTGGGTTCACTATTTGGCAAACACCGGGTCACTGTTACCCTTCCTGTCTGTGAGTCATAACTGATCATTAATGACTATTAGTGTGTTTACAACTTCAATAATAACCTCATTAATAAACAGATTTTAAAAGATTTCTAAACCTTTATAAGTGTGGTCTTATTCTAAAGTGGTACAGGGTTGTCTTGTCTCACACTCGACTGGTTCAGTCGCTATCACAGTGACTGCACTGCCCTGGTCTGTGTGGAGAGAGAACAGGTGAGACTGTGTTTATAAATTACAGCTTTGTCCGCCAAACCTACCCTCATCTCACACACTCAGGATGAACACACATCTCTGCAGCAGGATACTGGATTTCCAGACACACACTAGTGAGCAATTCTTCACACTCACTAGGGGCAGGGACTTCACACAGAGCCGGAGCAGGTGGCTGTGACCACCTCGGCGCCCCGGGGCAGTTTGGGGGTTAGGGGCCTTGCTCAAGGGCACTTCAGCTGTGAATGAATGTTCTTTAACTGGTCTCAGGAACTGAACCAGCAACCCTCCGGCCTCAAGCTCGCTTCTCTAACCTCAAGGCCATGACTGTCCCTGTCCCTGGTGCCGAGGGCTGCACACAATCACTTATACATCACCAGAGCTGAAGTACAGAGAGCCAGCAGTGTTGACTTTAGTGTTTTGTGGTGCACCTTCAACGCTCAGAATAAATAAAAGTACAGTACAGGTGCATTACTGTCACTAAAACTACAAACAGTGTAGTGTATCTTTAAAGGTACAGCAAAGCAAGTTTATTCATAGAGCAGCTTTCATACAAAACCAATACAAAGTGCTTTACAGAAGAGTTAAATTAAAAGAATAGAAGTCCAACAAAAAAATTACATAAAAAGATTAAAATGAGTAAATGATTACAAATGATTAAAACAATTTAAAATGATATAATAAAAGAAAAGAACTGAAGTGCCGTTACAGAATAAAAGTGCAGAGTGTTTTAAACTGAGCTGTAGCTGCTCAAACAGGAATGTTTGAAGCCTTGATTTAAAAGTGTCTAAAGTCAGGGCTTCAGACACTTTAGAAACGCTGCCTCTCCATGTTTAGTTTTGACCTGAGGCAGGACTAAGTCTAGTTCCTAAAGATCTGTATATAAATAAAATCATGGATAAGTTTCTCCAGCTCTGGTTTAGTCAGAAAATCTCTGTTCTACTGATGTTCTTAAGATGGTAAAATGCTGATCTAGTAACCGCTTTAATATGAGACTAAAACTGATCTGAGTCCATTAATACACCAAGGTATAAGAACTGAGCCAGTTCTTTAGATCTGAGGGCTCTCGAGTCCAGATACACAGCCAATCTGTGTCTCAGTGCTGTTCACAAAGAGAATAATCTCAGTTTTATCTTTATTCAGCTGCAGAAAACTGTGTCCCATCCAGTTAGTGATGAGTTTAAGGCACTTGATTAATGAGTCAACTGGACCAGAGTCGTTTGGGGAGAGGACTGTGTAAATCTGAGTATCATCTGCACAGCTGTGATAGGAACAGCCCATAATCCTGTAGAATCTGGCCAAGAGGAAGCGTTTATAAATTAAATAAATGTGGACCGAGAATAGAGCCCTGGGGGACATCACAGGTTACTGGCGTGTTCTCTGAAATATTATTTTCTATTTCTACAAAGTAGTTCCAGGTAAGAAACGAACAACTTCAGGGCTGTTCCTGAGAGTCCAACCCAGTTTGAGAGTCTGTCTATAAGAATCTTATGGTCAATGGTGTCAAAGGCAGCACTAAGGTCAAGAAGTAATAGAAGAGATACCTTTCTGTCCTCTGTATTTAAGTGGATGTCATTAATTACCTTGATTAGAGCAGTCTCAGTGCTGTGATTAGACCGGAACCCGGACTGGAATTTGTCTAGGCTACTGTTAATGGACAAGAAGCTAGTGATTTTCCTGAAAACTATCTTCTCAATGATTTTGCCAATGAACGGTAAATTAGAAATTGGCCTGTAGTCACTTATCAGAGATGATTCTAATTTTTTCTTTTTGAAGAGGCTTTACAACTGCAGTTTTTAATGAGGAGCTCGGAAAGACCCCCTACATGAGTGAGGTGTTTACAATGTGGAGTATGTCTGGTGCTATAGTGTGAAACACACTCTTTAAAACATTGGTTGGTAGTGTGTGGACATTTTAACTAAGGAGTCTTTATGAGGTGATGGAGAGGGTACAGACTCATTGTTGGATACAGATGTACTAATCACTCGTCTGAAATTCTGGATTTTAGTGTTAAAAAAGAATGCAAACTCATACTGATACTAATTCAGGGATCATTGGTGTGGGTGAGTTAGTGAGTGTGTGGACCACGGTGAAGAGGATTGTGCTGTTGTTAATGTTGTTGTTGATGATGATGCTAGAGAAATAGGAGTGTCGTGTTTTGAATATCATCGTGTTGTATTCACGAAGCCTATCTTTGTAGATTTCTTTGTGAAAATAAAGACTCAGTGTTGTTAGGTTCATTACATTCTCTTCTCCAGAAGGAGAGGGGGATCTCTGTATACGTTCCCTACAGCTGAAGTTACAGAAGTGTACCCCGAGGGTATCCCCCCAGGTTTTTGGACAGTGCAGCAGTGATCTCACCTGGTCCTTCCAGATCCAACATAAAACTGTGTGATCTCCCTGTGAGCGTCTTTTCTTCCTTTGTAGGCTTAGGACATGTGGTCTACCTCCCCGTACCTTTACCAGCGTCTACAGATGCACCATAGAAAGCAGCAGGTTACATCTGTGTCTGTTCTGGCAGCAGTCCTTCAGAGGGGGGTAAAAACAGCTGAATCCATCACAGACAACAAGAGTTTTAGGACTTTAGGCCAGAGTTATGGCAGTATTAAAGCTAAAACCAACCAGCTAATGAGCAGTTCCTACCTACGGGCTATCAGACGTGCTGTGACGCTGTGTGTACCTCCTCTTTACCACTGCATGCTGTTACATTACCTTTTCTACAGGTTATTATTACATTAAATGATATCACGACCACATTTCACTATTCTTTTTCCTTATGTGTGTAAACATATCTCTTAGCCCTGGCTGCAGAGTACACAAGAGCAAAGATATTTGTAGATCTTAGCACTGATAGTGGCTCATCCAAAGCATTGCAGTGCATCAATGACAGAACTGAACTGAACTGTATCTTGTTCTTTAAAATGTGCGTGACACGGTGACGCACAGGAGGTATCACAGCTCCAGGTTTCTGTGGCTGTGGGTTGGAGCCTCGCCTCACTGTTGACTCACTGTGAAGAGCTGTGTTCTCCCTGTAGCTGCATGGGTCTCCTCCCACAATCCAAAAACACATTGGCGACTCAATGCTGTCCATAGGTGAGTGAGCGAGTGAATGTGTGTCCTGTGAAGGACTGGCGCCCCCTCCAGGAAATGTTCCCGGAAGAAACCCATGCAGATACGAGCACACACACCAAACTCCTGACAGTGGCTCGAACCCACAACCCCAGGACCCTGGAGCTTTGTGTGTATTATAGTTTTTAATTCAGTGGATGTGAGCACTGTTACTGAGCCCTTGTGTAACTGAGTTCTGTAAGACTGGTGGGCTGTATGTATCTGAAGTGATTACACTTGGAATGGGATTCAAGTGCTAAATTTAGTATTTTTTTAAATGTACCTGAGTTGTTTTGTACAAGACATACAAGTAGCATGCTGCAAAGACCAATGAGTGCAAGAGCAAAGAAAAAAAGCCAATATGTAATATATAAAATATATACTATAGAATGTATACAGGTGCTGGTCATAAAATTAGAATAGTCATGAAAAAGTTGATTTATTTCAGTAATTCAATTCAAAAAGTGAAACTTGTACATTACACTCATTCATTACACACAGACCGATATAATTCAAGTGTTTATTTCTTTTAATTTGATGATTATAACTGACACCTAATGAAAACCCCACATTCAGTTTCTCAGAAAATTAGAATATTACTGAAGACCAACACAAACAAAGGGTTTTTAGAAACGCTGGCAAAGTATGAGCATGTACAGCACTCAGTACTTAGTCGGGGCTCCTTTTGCCTGAATTACTGCAGCAGTGCGGCGTGGCGTGGAGTGGATCGGTCTGTGGCACTGCTCAGGTGTTATATGAGAGCCCAGGTTGCTCTGATAGTGACCTTCAGCTCTTCTGCATTATTGGGTCTGGTGTATTGCATCTTCCTCTTCACAATACCCCATAGATTTTCTATGGGGTTAAGGTCAGGCGAGTTTTCTGGTCAATTAAGAACAGGGACACCATGGTCCTTAAACCAGGTACTGGTAGCTTTGGCACTGTGTGCTGTTGGAAAATGAAATCTGCATCTCCATAAAGTTGGTCAGCAGCAGGAAGCATGAAGTGCTCTAAAACTTCCTGGTAGACAGCTGCGTTGACCTTGGACCTCAGAAAACACAGTAGAAAAACACCAGCAATTGACATGGAGCCCCAAACCATCACTGACTGTGGAAACTTTACACTGGACCTCAAGCAACGTGGATTCTGTGCCTCTCCTCTCTTCCTCCAGACTCTGGGACATTGATTTCCAAAGGAAATGCAAAATTTAATTTAATCAGGGAACATAACTGTGGACCACTCAGCAGCAGTCCTTTTTGGAAGCGAGACGCTTCTGACTCTGTCTCTTGTTCAAGAGTGGCTTTACACAAGGAATGCGACGCTGAAACCCATGTCTTACATACGTCTGTGTGGTGGTGGTTCTTGAAGCACTGACTCCAGCTGCAGTCCAGTCTTTTTGAATCTCCCCCACATTTTTGAATGGGTTTTGTTTCACAATCCTCTCCAGGGTGCGGTTATCACTTGTACACTTTTTTCTACCACCTTTTCCTTCCCTTCACCTCCCTATTAATGTGCTTGGACACAGCTCTGTGAAAAGCCAGCCTCTTTAGTAATGAGCCTACAGAACTAGACTGAGAGACCATTTAAAGGCCTTTGCAGGTGATTTGAGTTAATTCGCTGATTACAGTGTGGCTTCAATATTGAACCTTTTCACAATATTCTAATTTTCTGAGAAACTGAATTTGGGGTTTTCATTAGTTGTTAGTTATAATCATCAAATGAAAAGAAATAAACACTTGAAATATATCAGTCTACACAGCTCCAGGGACCTGGAGGTTTTGGGTTCGATTCCCACTCCAGGTGACTGTCTGTGAGGAGTGTGGTGTGTTCTCCCTGTGTCTGTGTGGGTTTCCTCCGGGTGACTGTCTGTGAGGAGTGTGGTGTGTTCTCCCTGTGTCTGTGTGGGTTTCCTCCGGGTGACTGTCTGTGAGGAGTGTGGTTTGTTCTCTCCGTGTCTGTGTGGGTTTCCTCCGGGTGACAGTCTGTGAGGAGTGTGGTGTGTTCTCTCTGTGTCTGCGTGGGTTTCCTCTGCGTGACTGTCTGTAAGGAGTGTGGAGTGTTCTCCCTGTGTCTGTGTGGGTTTCCTCTGGGTCACTGTCTGTGAGGAGTGTGGTGTGTTCTCCCTGTGTCTGTGTGGGTTTCCTCCAGGTGACTGTCTGTGAGGAGTGTGGTGTGTTCTCCTTGTGTCTGTGTGGGTTTCCTCCGGGTGACTGTCTGTGAGGAGTGTGGTGTGTTCTCCCTGTGTCTGTGTGGGTTTCCTCCGGGTGACTGTCTGTGAGGAGTGTGGTGTGTTCTCCCTGTGTCTGCGTGGGTTTCCTCCGGGTGACTGTCTGTGAGGAGTGTGGTGTGCTCTCCCTGTGTCTGCGTGGGTTTCCTCCGGGTGACTGTCTGTGAGGAGTGTGGTGTGTTCTCCCTGTGTCTGCGTGGGTTTCCTCCGGGTGACTGTCTGTGAGGAGTGTGGTGTGCTCTCCCTGTGTCTGCGTGGGTTTCCTCCGGGTGACTGTCTGTGAGGAGTGTGGTGTGTTCTCCCTGTGTCTGCGTGGGTTTCCTCTGGGTGACTGTCTGTGAGGAGTGTGGTGTGTTCTCCCTGTGTCTGCGTGGGTTTCCTCCGGGTGACTGTCTGTGAAGAGTGTGGTGTGTTCTCTCTGTGTCTGCGTGGGTTTCCTCTGCGTGACTGTCTGTAAGGAGTGTGGAGTGTTCTCCCTGTGTCTGTGTGGGTTTCCTCTGGGTCACTGTCTGTGAGGAGTGTGGTGTGTTCTCCCTGTGTCTGTGTGGGTTTCCTCCAGGTGACTGTCTGTGAGGAGTGTGGTGTGCTCTCCCTGTGTCTGCGTGGGTTTCCTCCGGGTGACTGTCTGTGAGGAGTGTGGTGTGTTCTCCCTGTGTCTGCGTGGGTTTCCTCTGGGTGACTGTCTGTGAGGAGTGTGGTGTGTTCTCCCTGTGTCTGCGTGGGTTTCCTCCGGGTGACTGTCTGTGAAGAGTGTGGTGTGTTCTCTCTGTGTCTGCGTGGGTTTCCTCTGCGTGACTGTCTGTAAGGAGTGTGGAGTGTTCTCCCTGTGTCTGTGTGGGTTTCCTCTGGGTCACTGTCTGTGAGGAGTGTGGTGTGTTCTCCCTGTGTCTGTGTGGGTTTCCTCCAGGTGACTGTCTGTGAGGAGTGTGGTGTGTTCTCCCTGTGTCTGCGTGGGTTTCCTCCGGGTGACTGTCTGTGAGGAGTGTGGTGTGTTCTCCCTGTGTCTGCGTGAGTTTCCTCCGGGTGACTGTCTGTGAGGAGTGTGGTGTGTTCTCCCTGTGTCTGCGTGGGTTTCCTCCGGGTGACTGTCTGTGAGGAGTGTGGTGTGTTCTTCCTGTGTCTGTGTGGGTTTCCTCCGGGTGACTGTCTGTGAGGAGTGTGGTGTGTTCTTCCTGTGTCTGTGTGGGTTTCCTCCGGGTGACTGTCTGTGAGGAGTGTGGTGTGTTCTCCCTCTGTCTGCGTGGGTTTCCTCCGGGTGACTGTCTGTGAGGAGTGTGGTGTGTTCTCCCTGTGTCTGTGTGGGTTTCCTCTGGGTCACTGTCTGTGAGGAGTGTGGTGTGTTCTCCCTGTGTCTGTGTGGGTTTCCTCCAGGTGACTGTCTGTGAGGAGTGTGGTGTATTCTCCCTCTGTCTGCGTGGGTTTCCTCCGGGTGACTGTCTGTGAGGAGTGTGGTGTGTTCTCCCTGTGTCTGCGTGGGTTTCCTCCGGGTGACTGTCTGTGAGGAGTGTGGTGTGTTCTCCCTGTGTCTGTGTGGGTTTCCTCCAGGTGACTGTCTGTGAGGAGTGTAGTATGTTCTCCCTGTGTCTGTGTAGGTTTCCTCCGGGTGACTGTCTGTGAGGAGTGTGGTGTGTTCTCCCTGTGTCTGCATGGGTTTCCTCGGGTGACTGTCTGTGAGGAGTGTGGTGTGTTCTCCCTGTGTCTGCGTGGGTTTCCTCCGGGTGACTGTCTGTGAGGAGTGTGGTGTGTTCTCCCTGTGTCTGCATGGGTTTCCTCGGGTGACTGTCTGTGAGGAGTGTGGTGTGTTCTCCCTGTGTCTGCGTGGGTTTCCTCCGGGTGACTGTCTGTGAGGAGTGTGGTGTGTTCTCCCTGTGTCTGTGTGGGTTTCCTCCAGGTGACTGTCTGTGAGGAGTGTGGTGTGTTCTCCCTGTGTCTGCGTGGGTTTCCTCCGGGTGACTGTCTGTGAGGAGTGTGGTGTGTTCTCCCTGTGTCTGCGTGAGTTTCCTCCGGGTGACTGTCTGTGAGGAGTGTGGTGTGTTCTCCCTGTGTCTGCGTGGGTTTCCTCCGGGTGACTGTCTGTGAGGAGTGTGGTGTGTTCTTCCTGTGTCTGTGTGGGTTTCCTCCGGGTGACTGTCTGTGAGGAGTGTGGTGTGTTCTCCCTCTGTCTGCGTGGGTTTCCTCCGGGTGACTGTCTGTGAGGAGTGTGGTGTGTTCTCCCTGTGTCTGTGTGGGTTTCCTCTGGGTCACTGTCTGTGAGGAGTGTGGTGTGTTCTCCCTGTGTCTGTGTGGGTTTCCTCCAGGTGACTGTCTGTGAGGAGTGTGGTGTGTTCTCCCTGTGTCTGTGTGGGTTTCCTCCAGGTGACTGTCTGTGAGGAGTGTGGTGTGTTCTCCCTGTGTCTGCATGGGTTTCCTCCTGGTGACTGTGAGGAGTGTGGTGTGTTCTCCATGTGTCTGCATGGGTTTCCTCTGGGTGACTGTCTGTGAGGAGTGTGGTGAGTTCTCCATGTGTCTGCATGGGTTTCCTCTGGGTGACTGTCTGTGAGTAGTGTGAGTAGAATAAATATATAAAAATGTGTACAATGTATTTACAGCATTCATGTATGTGCACTGTGTATGTGAATGCTAAGTAAAAAATAGTTCCAGTGTATACAGTATGGTCATTAGTGACTATCGGTTTAATGTGGAGTTTAGCAGGGTGATGGTGAGGGAAAAGAAGCTGGACCTGAGCTGACTGGTTCTGGTACAGATGCTCCTGTGCCTCCTTCCTGGTGGTAGGAGGTTGTACAGTGTGTGGCTGGGGGTGGAAGGAGTCCCTGAAGATGCTGTGGGCTCTGCACAGGCAGCACTGGTGGTGAATGTCTCCAATGGCAGGGAGCTGTGCACCTATAATGTGCTGGGCATTCTTCACCACTTTCTGCAGGGCCTTCCTTTCAGCCACAGTGGAGTTGCCATACCACACTATTACACAGTCGGTCAGGACGCACTTGACGGTGCAGCGGTAAAGGTTTGTGAGGATCTGAGGACATGGATGATCCTTAGTGTCCTCAGGAAATAAAGATGCTGATGGACCTTCCTAACTCAGAGACGTGGATGCCCAGAAACTTAAAGCTGGAAACTTGAGTGTGTGTATCCCTTGGTTTCCCTGTAGTACACAATGAGCTCTTTGGTGTTGCTGATGGTGAGTGAAAGGTTGTTGGTGGAACAGCAGGCAGCCAGGTGCTGGATCTCCTCCCAGTTTCATCATCATCACTGACGCATCTGATCACAGTGGTGCCATCTATTAACTTAATGATGACAATGGATATGTGCACGGGGCCACAATCACGCATAAACAAAGAGACGTACAGAGGGCTCAACACACAGCCATGTGGCATGCCGGTTTTCAGAGGCTGGAGGATATATGGCTGCCAAAAACTCATAGACTGGGCTCTGTTGGGGTGTCCAAGACCCAGTTACAGAGGGGAGTGCTGATACCCAGGTCACTGAGCTTGGTGACATGCCTAGAGGGGTAGTCTACACTGAAAGCGCAGCTGAAGTTAAAGAACATCATACGTACATGCGTACGTGTTCCTACTGTCCAGGTGAGTGAGGGCAGAGTGAAGGGCAGCAGATATGGCATCCATTGGACCTAAGCAGTGTTCCTGAGCCCCTGTGTATTTGAGGTCCATTAGGCAGTGGTGTATGCATTTGCACTGGTCATTTTTATAAGGTGATTAGTGTTTATTTCAGTGTTGAATTCAGTGAACCTGAGTAGTGTTTGATCATTGGCTGCAGGTATTTGAAAAGTTCTTTTTATAATGTGATAGGCGTTAAATGCAGTGAAGCTGAGCATGTTTGAGTAGTGTTCCTGGACCACTGAGTATTCGAGTCCGGTGGGTTGGAGGTATATTAAGTGGTTATTTTTCATAATGTGTTAAGTGTTTATTTCAGCATTTAATGAATTGTATTATATAGTGTTTAATTCAGTGAACCAGTTTGAGCATTGTTCCTGAGACATAGTACATTTGCGTACTATAAGTCTGGTGGGTTCTAGCCATTTGAAACTATTATTTTAATAATGCTAATTGTGTTTTATTCTATGAATCAGAGCAGTGTACGAACCATTGTGTATTTCTGGTGGGATGTAGGTATTTTAAGGGGTTATTTTTATAAAGGTAGGTGATAGGTGTTTAATTCAGTGAAGCCAGCCAGCGTTTCAGCATTGTTCCTGGGCCATTGTGTATTTGAGTCTTATAAGTCTGGTGGGTTGTGTGTATTTTAACTGGTTATTGTTTTAAAATGTGATTTAACTGAGTGAAGCCAAGCGGTGTTCTCAAGGTGTGGTGGGTTGTAGGTATTTTAACTAGTTATTCTTATAACGTGATAAATGTTTTAGTCAGTGTTTAATTCAGTGAAGCAGAGCAGTGTTTGAATGGTGTTCCTGAGCCTGTGTGTATTTAAGGCTGGTAGGTTTTAGGTATTTGAACTGGTTATTTTTATAATGTGAGCAGTGTTTGAGCATTGTTTCCAAGCCACTGTATATTCCTACACGGCTGGTGGGTTGTAGGTATTTGAATCAGTTATTTTTACAATGTAATACGTGTTTTATTCAGTGTTTAATTCAGTGAAGCAGAGCAGTGTTTGAGCAGTGTTCCTGAGCCATTGTGTGCTGGCAGTGAGGCGGCGCTGCTGACTCCATTCCGCTGCAGGAAGTGAGCGGAGAGAGAAAAGCCCGAGGACCGCTCCTGCCCCCGACCGCCGCTGAAGCACCATGCCCCGGGCCCAGGGAGGCTGCAGCCCGCCGCAGAAATAGAGATAATAATCCGAGAGTTTACCCGAGCTCCGTTAGCCGCGCTGCGTTTAATCGTTTCGCGCCTCGGCCGCGCGGTAAGTCTGAGCAGCTCTGTGTGTGTTTGGTCACCATCACTGAGACAGCGCTGCGTTCTCTCTACAGCTCTCTCTCCCTCTCTTTCTCTCTCTGTTTTCTGGCCGAGATCTTTGTGTTGATTCAAAGCTAACCTTAGCATTAGCTTTAGCCCTAGCCGAGGGTACAAAACGCGTCCGTTTCTACACATGTTCCGTTTCATAATATTTATTTCACACGCATCTTATTTTGCAGTCGAATATCGTCTTTAAACAGGGCTAAATCTGCAGAAAATTCCCCTCCCTCAGCATCGCGGGGGTGGTTTTAGCCTCCATTAGCTTAGCTTAGTTTTAGCACAATTAGCTTAGCACGTTAGCACGTATGGCTACACTCAGAAAAAAAAACACCCAGCGATGATAAATAGCGAGAAATGGTCGCGGATTGCGGCTGAGCACGACAGAAACTCGATATTTTGCCTCGCACATGTGGAACGTTGTTTATTTATTTCGGATATCATCTGCTTATCCTTACGTTTTCTGCCGGTTTGTTCTCGGCGCTGCGCTAGCGACCCACTCTTGCTTTTTTCTCCTCAGCGCGATTTTTTTTCTCCCGCCACCCGCGCGCGCCCCGCTCCTCCATTTCGAGCTTTTAGCTCCGATTATCGACGCGTTTTCATATCAGTTTCACCGCGAAATGTTCAAAATGGACCAGATATTCATCGTCTGATTTGTGTCCGCGTTAAATTAACAAACAAAACGAGATCAGACGTCGGTAATGTGAGCGGGTGTGGATCCGGCAGGCCAAGGTCACTCTCCTGTCGAATAATGAAGGCGATTAAATGTCAATAACCGATTATTGATCACGCACGGAGGCGATTCTCTCGGTTCTGCGGCGATTTGATTGCCTTTTTCGGCAGTGCTCCGCGCTCCGTCCGTTTTCCCCGCAGTGGAACGGCGTTATTTGCGACGTAAACAGCCGCGGAGAGCTGTGTGTGAATGAGCGTCTTACATCAGTTTAATTGAACAAAAATGTGCGGCTGTATTTCAGCGTTTGTCGCTGATGTTCCACGTCCGCCGCTGCAGCGTGTTTATATTACACTGAGAAAAGTAAACAGTGGCGCCTCTGAGCTCTCCCTCAGCATCAACACCGTTCTCCCCCTCACAGCCCTGTTTATTCTCAAAACCGAACCTTTCTGGGCTTCAACAACGCACACATTTCACCTGGTTTTGGAAAGAGACGAGGTTCATAGTGTGACGAGGTGTGGGGACAAACGTGTGCGTGTGTGTTTATTCAGTGATGCTTTTATTTGTTTATTAATTGATTTATTAATAGAGTAACTATTATTTACTGAAGCGAATAAAGCACAACTAATCCCCAGCCTAACGATGTGTTCTCCGTTTAATAAATTGTTCTCTTCATTAATCATTCCCCTCCAATTAGTCAAAATAAACAAATGCTGTTTTGAAAAAAATGAAGCAACCACTTATTAAACAGAGGGAACAGTTTATTCAGCTTAGACAAGTTCATTATAATTTGTGAGATTGTGTTTGAGAGAATTCATTACTAACTCAGGGGAACGTCTTTTAGAATGTAGCCGGTGGCTGTGTAGAAACTCTTCTCTGTTTTGGTAATAATAGGTCCCAGACGTTGGGGGTATTCCACAAAGCAGGATTTCTCAGTTAGCCGGATAATGTAAGCCCAAATTTGAGGATTGCCAGATAGGAGTATCCCACAGCTCTTTTCCTATTGGACAGTCTTAACTTGGGCTTAAGTAGCTAAACGTTGGAATCCTGTTTAGTTCTGTACCCGTGTTATGTTTACCGTGTTAAACATATTTTTTAAACAGGACTCAGGAGTGTGAACAGGGGGAGTATTCCTTAAAGCAGGATTTCTCCGTTCAGATAAGCCTAAAGTCAAGCCTTTCCAATTGGAACAGAGCGGAGGGAGATTCCTATTGGGCAGTCCTCAACTTTGGGATCAAGTTAGCTGGATAACTGAGATATTCGTGAAAAACACCCAGGGAAAAAACAAAACAATAAAATTTATAAGCACAGGTGAAACGGTTGATGAACGTCCAGAAGCAGTCGGTTATCTCCTATGAAAATAAACTATACTACTAAACCGGTTCATTAAACACTTACAGTAATCTTAAGGTTTTTCATTAACAGTGCTTTTTAAAGAGACTGTTTAATATTTTTTCTTTCAGACATTATTTTTGTAGAATGTTGCATGTGTTCTTAACCCTTTCACCCATTGACAGGTATTATTTTAGAATAACGGGTACACTGAATGGCCAAGACTTTACAGAAATCCTTACAGTGAGTCAGCTCAGCCACCTTAGGGTGCACCAATTACAGACAGTGTGTTTAATGTTGATATAAAACAACAGATGAAAGGAGATCCTGTGCACAAGCTTGAATATCACCATGCTCAATGCCATGTGTCAGATAGAGAGGTATAAACTAGAATGAAATGAAAATGGAAAGGTATGACATGGTATAATTGGAATGGTATTCTCTGGAGTGCTGGAGCTCCGCTCGGTTCCTCTGGGACGAGTTGGAGTGGAGTTTATGATCCAGATCTAATCTGCCAACACCTCGCCTCACTCTTTATTTGGCTGAATGCCATCAAAACCTGATTTCAGACAAAAATAATGGATAAGAAAGTACTTTTATAGTTTTGAAACTCACAGTTTCTAAATGTACATGGTATGATGGTTAAAGCGCTGGTCCATAACCTTCCCCACAACGAATGATAACAAAACAATTACTTCAGGGTTTTTTTTGCTCATTGGCAATGCTCATATTAGAGCTTCTCAGAATGAGAGTGAGAAATGCCATAGTAGTAATAAATAAGATGAAATTACATCATCACAGGTTTTTTTTTTTTTTTAATAAATGCTTAACGACTTAAAGGTTTAGTACAAGATTGTATGCACTTTTTCAATGCACCTTTTCCAACATTGCACAACTGATTCTCTCTCTGTCCTGTTCTGAGTTATCAAACTCTGAGAAAATATGGGCGTTGTGATATATTTTTGCCATAAAATCCACACCTGTTGTTAGCTAATGAAATCACTGTTAGGAGCCATATTAATGGTTTTTTTTATTTTTAGTTAATTGGGACAGATTCTGAGTGAGTTAAACAGGATTAATTCTGCCTTAAAATCAAGTTAAATTAAGCTAAATCTGCTTCAAGCGCGAGTTAAATGATAATATTGCTTTTTTAAAGCCTGTTAAATGGGACTAATTCTGCACTAAACCCAGATAAAGTGGAATAATTCTGCACTAAATCCTGTTAAAAGGGGCTTATTCTGCACTAAACCTTAGGTAAGCAAAGTATTTCTGTTCTCTGATATGAAACATCAGGGTGAGATTGCGCTTTTATTACTGATCACATCCAAAATATAGTACTTATTACAAAAGCTAATAAAGCACAGTAATGGGTAATGCCTCATAAAGACTGCATGAAAACTATTTGTGAGGTTTTAATTCATAGCAACGTGATATTTTTAATGAAATAGTGAGATGGTGAGGCTTAATTAAAAGACTAATGACTTATTAAATTACTTTTTCAGTGAGTGGAAACAGATTTCTTTATTTATTTTATCCCTCTCTCCAGGAAAAGAATCCCACTGCGCTTTAGCAGACACGAGAACAGTGTTCCTTAACCCAGAACTCAGCTCCGCGTTCTCGTGCAGTATAGCGTCGGGGCGAATGTAAATGTAAACACCAGATGACAGAGGAGGAGTGTGGAAATATTTTTATGTGGAGCTGGACCCAGCTGGCGTTTCTCAGCATGGATTGTATAGCCTCGCTGAGACTCACTCTTCCAGATGGTGTGGAGTCGGAGTGCCGTAAAGCCTCAGGGCGAGGAGGTGGAGAGACTTTTATTTTCTTCACGCGGCGATAGTGAAACGCCTCCAAATCTCCCAGATTTAGAATGAGATAGGGCTACAAACAGTGGGAAAACTCTCAAACAAAACCGAGGTCTTGGGATTCCGATTTGACTGTTAGCTGATTTGATTTTGTTAGTTTTAGGTATGATGGTTTTTTGAATTTTGTAGTATTGGGGAAGTGAGACTACCTGGAACTCTTTATGCATTTAATAATAAGATTTTTGTTTTCTTTTATATAAATAGAGTCTATTTTGTATGCAAAGTTTGAAGGTAGTATTTTCCTTATGTTTGTGTGTTTGATGGTGTTTCCTGTTTCTCACTTCAGCGTGCAGCTGTGTCCTAGATTTTACAGGTTAACTGTACCGGGTCCTCAAATCCAACCTAAGTCTAAGGTAGTGTGATGTTGTCAAGAAGCTGCATCAAAAAATAAGTAAATTAATTAAATAATTATTGTATTTTCCTCGATCCAGAAAACTGGCAGATATCAACCAGTCCCAACAACAAACAGTAGCAAGACAGACTAACGTAACCTCAGAGGTTCAAGTTCAAGGTTAATGTGCGGTGAAATAATATTTTAGGGGTTTTGTCTTCTGGACCAATACAACTGTTAAAATGGTTTGTAATTTTGCATAAAATTTTTGGTTGATTTATTACATCTTTTTTGTTGTTTGTGAATGCTAAAAAGACTAGAGTCAATTAAAAGGACAAGGAACACTAAAATTGTAAACGTTTTTCTTGCTTATTTTAAAGTGCTGCTATAAAGTGAACTATGTTCACGTTCCTCAGAATTTTTATAGATGCCACAAAATTTTGAGTTTGTGTTTCCTTCTTTTAGAGTTTTGGCCTCTGTTCTCATATCTCTCTGAGTTTCTGACAAATCACAGGTTGTTCACGCAGATGTTCATGCTGCAAAAAGGTGAATCAGCAACAAGGATCCGAGGAGCATGGTTTGAGAAACTGTATTGTCCACTTTAAATGAAATAACTTAATATACACTGATAGTTGCTTTCTCGTTTGTTGTAACCTAGTTTTTGTTGCTTTCTTGTCTAAATAAAGTAGAGGTCATTTAAAACGTAACTGAAATTAATTCACAAGCATTTACACTCAGATGTGGAAGACTAATAGTCAGATTTTATGTGTTTATGATTGTGTTTTAAATGGAACTCTTTATAAAATTGCTCATCTTATATTTAAAGATGCATCAGGCAATTTCATATTCTACCTGGTACAAATGAAATATAAATGGAAAAACCTGTTTTTAAAATAGTAATTGTATTAACTGCATTAGTACAAGTCCACTCTGTGCCTGGGAAAACCTGTTTGGAAAACTAGGTCAGAGCATCTGTCTTTGTTGTTGTGGGTTGCCTTGACTGATGCACTAGTTCATTGGTCAGGATTCGAGGTGTTTGACCACTGGTGAATAGGTAGGTGAACTACAGTAACATGGACAAGCACTCCAGTGAAATTGACTAATGCATCTTTTAAAAGCTTTAATGAGAACAGTCCTTTAAGTACTCTTCAGGTTTTAATTTAGCTGTCCACTTAGGGTGGTAAACAGCTGTTATGAGTGTACTACATGTATCTTTAACACATTATTTCTGACAAAGCATGGAAAGGAGCAGTAGCTACAAATTACTAACAAACAAAATTATTGTACTTTAGTTGGTGACATGCCCATATAAGCAATAGGTTTAAGCTGTGTGCCTCTGATGGATGCCTCATAATTCAGAGGATTCGGTGTGAATGTCTGTTTTAAAATCACAGACTTCTCTGAATTATGAGCCGTCTACAAAACATAACTCACTGCAGTGTTCATTCAGTAGTGGATGTCATGCCCATATAAAGAATTCCAGTTCTAAGCTGGATTTATCTGTGCCAGAAATGCATATTATTTTTTAAATCTCTACGACTGTCCCATTTGGTAAACACTACAGTGGGTTATTCATTGTAGACATATAAATGCTCAAGCCATTTAACCTTAGAAGTAGAGCAGTCCAGGTTATTTCAGGGCTAACATAATATTTTACACCTTGCAAATAAAAGTACAGATAATGTTATTGGTAGCATTATTTTCAAAGAAGCACTTTTAACCATTTTTATAAATGATGATTATCTACATAACAGTATTTGGGTCACTAGGATAATGTTTACATAGAACTTTAAATTATATGGAGGTGCATTTAACCTAAAATATTGTATATGTTCTCTCATCTAATTTTTATTTCAGAACCATGTGTTGAAATATATTTGCTTAGTGGTTTTGCCCCAGAGAACCGTATTTTTGTAGACCGCAATTCTGCCACACAATTTCCAAACATCCTTAGCTTTTGAAATGAATTAATGAATTGAATGAATTAATAAATCAGTGGTCTTAAAGAGACAAGTGATGGGCATCTTTATAATCCCTTTTATTAAGAATTCAATAAAGAATATATTTCTGTGTGTTTGGTTTCCAGCCGTTGGTCCTGTCCTGGCCTGAAATGTGTGCACTATGAAATGTTGACTGTCTGCAGGTTGATACTTTTCATGTTGACGAATGTCTGCACTCACTCTCAAACCTATGGGGGAAAGTGCCTTTGAAATTATTTTGTCTCTTCTGAAGTAGGAGCTTCGAGATCTGTGATGCGTGGTGTCGAACCCCAGTGATTTGACATGGATTGTGCGTGTGGGTTTGAGGAGAATATTAAAAAGTAAGAAATTAAGTAAGTTAGAACGTAATGTATCTTTCAGTACGATTTTATTGTTTGGCTTCCTGGTGCATTTTGACAAATTCAAAGTTAAATTGCTTGACACATTAGGTTTATTTGGAACTGTACAACCCTTAAGATGTATAAGTTTGACATGTGTAGACATTTTCCTAGATAGGCTTGATAGATTTTATTAACCATTCCCACTCTCACAATCTTAATTTTGGAGTGTTATCTATTTATTGAAGATTAGCTTAATGAGTCATGGACACAGCTCTACGTATATAGTTCTAGTTTTAGAAATGAGAATGGAAAGAATGAAGAGTATGACAGAACTGTTACTGACATTATTATAAAGATATTTTATGAGTCACTTGGAAAACGATGACTCAAAAGAGGCTATAATTGATTACCTCTGTGTGTTTCTGACTCCAGGTCAGAGATACTCTTGTCAAATACCATGTTATGTACATGCTTGTAGATTCTTTAAAGTAATGTTTTGATCTCTCCCCTTCTTTTGTATTTTCCCAGCTCCTATCTGGTGCCCGGCATCTGTCCAGACGCTCTCTGAACTGCAGTGACCGAGTGGATTTGAAAGGCTGATTGGAGAGAATATCTGCCTCCCAGGTAAAATGGCTGATACCACAGAAGCAGAGAGCTGAGCATCACACATTGCCCCCCCTTTCTTCTATGTTCGAGGATCATTTTATGTGGACATTTCCCCCTTCCATTTCAATTTTCTCATCATGGCTATGCATGATATGAATCGTGCCAAGGGTTACCCTTGCAAAGAATGCGACATGATATGCTCAAGTACACCTAGCCTCCTGGAGCACACGAAAGCCCACTATCACCAAGAGGGAAATGTCAGATTTGAATGTGAACAGTGTGGACGCATTTTCAAACACGCCAGTAGCTTGGCATCACACAAAAAGTCCCACGAAATGGGTTCGTTCCAGTGCCCAGTGTGCACCAGAACACTGCCCAATGCAGTAGCGCTGAAGAACCACCTCCGCATTCACACTCTGTCTCCTAGTGCACAAACTGAAGAGGAGAATGAGGATGGTGTTGATGAAGATAGGGATTATGGTTTAGCACAAGATCTTTCTGACACAGGTTTCCGGGGCCACCTGAACAGCAGCGGAATGATGCCCGGACATGACCACGACAAGCAGAAATCACCGGGATCCGAAGATGCTTGGGACAGGCCGTTCAAGTGTGACCAGTGTGACAGGACCTACCGGCATCATGGCAGTTTAGTCAACCACAAGAAGGCCCATCAGGAAGGCACTTACAAGTGTGCCATCTGTTACAAACAGTTCAGCAACCTGGCAGCCCTCAACGCCCACGAACGCACCCACTCAAAGTTTAAACCCCCTGGGATGTCCATGGGGAGCCTGGTGCAAGATTCATCTAATCCTCGCCCCCCTGCCCCCCAAAGTGACGACATAGCAGCCTGCTTTTGCCACCTTTGCCAGGTTTCCCTGCCCAATAAAAATGACTTTCAGGAGCACATTCTGTTACACAACGCAGCGTCATCTTCGCTGGGGCTGACGCGAAGTTTCCCTGGGATAGTGCCACATAATCTCAGCACTGTCCGATCTTCGGCAATCAACCCCTACACCCCAGCTCTTGGGGACCCTCTTCCCCTCCCACCCTTACCTGACAAACGTTATGATCAGATGCTAGGGCCTCCTGTCAATAGTGCAATTTACACTTGCGCATACTGTGGGTCTGGACATCCTGATTTAGAAAGCCTCAAAATTCACTACCTGACTCATGAACCTCACCCGACATCCCACGCTCAAGAGGGTCCTTCTGTTTTAAATTCCGATGGCCTGGGGTCAAATTCCCAGCCATCAGTGTCCTCATCCAGCGGGCACTCCAGGGCCCAGCAGCAGTCATCTCCATCCATTGATGACGCTGACCGCAGATTCAAGTGTCAAGAGTGTGGGAAAAGCTATCGGCACGCTGGGAGTCTAGTCAACCACAAGCGCTGCCATCAGACAGGACAGTACCAGTGCAACATTTGCTGCAAGGAGTATCCTCACCTTGCAGCCCTCCAGAGTCATCTGCGCAGTCACAAAGGTCGACCGAATTCCCAGAGTCTGGGCTCAGAAGGTGACTGGCTGTCGTCTGAACCCGTAACAGGCCTAGATTCCCAGCAAAGCTTTGTGCATTCTCAGGATCAGGAGAATGGCACAACAACACCCATCTCGCTTCCTGGTAACCTCGGGGACGCAGCCCATTTTGTCTCAGATGGTGGTCATAGTAGTGGCTTGGATTCGCTGGAGTTCCATGACAGGTTTGATGGCTCGCTTGCTCAGGGTAACTCCAGCCATTCTCCTCTTCCACAGAACCATCGCCAGACAGACCGGCACATGTGCTCTGAGTCAAGCAATATGTCCAATGGTTACATCGGTGGCATGAGCTTCCACAATTCGGGGAGCACCTCTTTGTCTGGAGGTAGCAACAACCTTAAAGAAGGCAGCCGGCAGAGACGCGGACAAGATCAGCATTACGGAGGAGGAAAGAGAATGGAGAACAAAGACGATGATGGAGAGGTCTACCAGTGCACAGTCTGTGGGAACCATTACGCCAGTCTCCGGGCTCTCCGCAGTCACCTGCGCAGCCATGGTATAAACCAAGGTGCAGGACCTTCCTCTGCCCTCTCACCCATAGGTGAGCAAGAGTGGAGGAGGCGACCAGAAGGTAGTCAGTCCGGTCTACTGGTCTGTAATGTCTGTGGCCAGAGTTTTAGCAGAAAGCAGGACCTGCTCAATCACCAGCTGGTCCATGGACCTCCCCGGCCCGACGGATCGACGCAGGGCTTGGGGGGCAGCAGCTCTAATGCTAATGGCAAAATGGATGGAAGGAACCACATTTGCGTTGACTGTGGCATGTTCTTTGCAGATCGCCATCACCTGATCACTCACCTGTGTCCAGGCAAGGCAAGAGGCGGATCCCTGAGCAAAAACATGAACGGAGGCAAAGGGATGACTGGTGGTGCTGGGACCAGCAGTGGCGTGGACCACCGGCAGATGGCCGATGATCGCCCCCACAGGTGCGACCAGTGCGGTAGGGGTTACAGACACCCCTGCTCCCTTCTCAACCACAAGAAATCACACAAGACTGGGGTCTTCCGCTGCCTTGTCTGCCAAAAACGCTACTACAACCTGCTGGCTCTCAAGAACCACCAGAGGACTCATTTTGACTTAAAGAGGTTAGCCAGCATTGCATGTGCCCTATTATACTTTAACTGTGTAGTTCTCTTTGCATACTTTGACTGTGTATGTATTATGAGTTCCCCACTTGTGATTATCCAGGCCATCACTTGAAAAAAAAATAGATTTAAAACAAATTGTGAGTGTTAAAATGTGTACAACCTATATTCCTATTAAAAGAAGATGAGGGCAACACACTTTAGTCAGTCATTTTCTCTTTCTCTCACACAAGTGCACACAAACACTGAATCTGTATATTTCATAACATCTGTCCCATTTGAGATTTTTGTGTAGCCATCTCTGTATGTGTAAGTTGTCCATGCTATGTGCTGCATTGTTTTGTTTGGGTTTTTTTTACTTAGTTTTTTTTTTGTTTTCTTTTTGTTTTTTTGTTTTTTTTGTTTTGTTTTTTGTTTGTTTTTTTTTTTTAAATATTTTTTTATCATTGGTTGGTTTTTGGGTTATTTTTATTTCTTTACAAAAGATTTTGACGTTGCTCTCATATTTTCTGCTCCTCTGTGTTTCTCTCTTGTGTTGCAGGCACAAGTGTGAGGAGTGTGGCAAAGCCTTCAAGATCCAGAAGCAACTGATTAATCACCTGCGACTTCACGAAGAGCACCGAGCCAAGACTGGAGTGCGTGACCATCGAGTCCAAAGCATGAACCAACACAACGGAGCTCGCTATGAGGGGGGACCATCCCAGATGCAGCCCATGAGGATGGGTGACCCCAAGATGCAGAACCAGCAAATGGCCCCCAATTACGGCCAACCTCAAGGTTACAAGAAACCGTACGCTGGGGCCAGGGCTCAGCAGGTAGACGATGGCAGCGGCCGACGCCCCTTCGCCTGCGACCAGTGTGGACGCACCTACCGCCACGCCGGCAGCCTTGCGAACCACAAGAACCTGCACAAGATTGGCGAGTACCACTGTAACATGTGTAACTCCACATACCCAAACCGCTTGGCTATGAAGAACCACCTCCGCATGCATTTCGCTCTTAAGAAATTTTCCTGCACTGAATGCGGCAGGGGGTTTAGGAACCAGAGGCAGCTCGAGATGCACACTTCCAACCAGCTGTGCAAGGATCTTCCCGGTCCCAGCGTGGTGCCGCCACAGCTCCCTCCTCCTCCCAGCTATGAGTGCAATGGCTGCTCGGATCGTTTCTCCACCACCACCGAGCTTGCCTCCCACAGCTGCACCGCCCAGCTTCCCTCATCCTCCGCTTGCTCCTCCTCTGTCTCTCTGAACAGCTCCGGCTTGAGCATGGACACAGTGGACCTCGGCTCCCCCGAGCGCGAGGAGAGGCCTTTTACTTGCGACCTCTGTGGCTGTTCCTACAAGCATGCCAGCAGCCTGCTGAACCACAAGAACACGCACAAGACCGGCAACTTCAGCTGCTCCTATTGCGACAAGCCATACACCAACTACATGGCACTGCGTAACCACATGCGCATCCACACGCAGAAGAAACGCCACATCTGCACCACCTGCGGCAAGGCTTTCCGGCTGGCTCGCTTCCTCCGCAACCACCAGAGGGTCCACGAGGAAGGCCACACCCGCTTCGGCTGCCCCACCTGTGGGAAGAGTTTCCAGGGCCGCTCTGGGCTCGCCCGGCACCGCTGCGGGGACAACCAGGTAGGCATCGAGGGCAGGAGGAACGACACTGCAGGCACAACAGAGCAAGAAGAGTGCCGGTTCACGTGAGTTTACGTCTGTTGTTCGTGATTCTTGAAGTGAACTAGTAAAGGTCACAGGTTTCTACGTGTCTATTACAGGTATATGATCTCCAATCCGGCTTCCTCGGGACCATTCGCGTGCCGGAATTCGGATTTTTCTGAAGTTTGGACAGTATGATTAGTGGAGACCAGATAAGTTACCCCCCCATTTTGTTTTCAGTTAGCATTATGCTCTAGATTTAAATTGGTAATCTACTGTGTACTGAATTAGTTAGATGTGTTTTGTGTATGCAGTAAAGATCAAAGACTTCACTGAATTGATCCCTCCTTATTGATGTCTAATTGAAATGTATGCTATCTGCTATTGCACTTTTAGACTTCTTAGCCACTGATGTTGATTTTATTTGATTGACTGTTTGGTTAATGGAGGGAAATGAGACAACATGATGTGGATATGGCGGTCCCAGTTGTGTTTTGGACTCTCGGTGACCTGCAGACCTTGTCATGGGATTTGAATGATCATGGCTTAACCTTACCATCTTGATGCTTTCTCTCTGCAAATTTAACTTGATTTAAGTCTGAAATACTGACACATACTAATGCACATTTCTGTCAATAATGAAATACTAACACCAAGGCTTAGAATATATCATTTATATTATTTGTATAATTTGCACCCTTGTTTCAGGTTGTTCTCATGACCAGGTTTGTGTCAAAAAAGGCTGCAAGTAGAACTTCTTGACATTGCCTGTTAATGCAGTTTCAGCCAAATAGACCAAGGACTGCCATGTCAACACCAAAACAAATTGGTTTATTCTAACGTATGCTAGTTGGACATTTGATTGAATCCACTAAGTGTCTTTTATTTGGCACATTTTGTTAGTCCTCTTGTCCAAGTTGGGACAGTGTACATTTGGCAGCTGGATTCAAGATCATATACCTGTACTTACCTCTCCATCTAGTCATACCATATTCTAGTCAAGTGTAGTCAGGCTAACTTACACTCAGACCAGTCTAGGTCACTAATAAGTTGCTGTGTAAAGCAGCAAATGGCACCAGAGAGATTTACGTTTGTCCTCTGTATCTTCTGTCTCCACAGATGTGAGCAGTGTGGCCGTTCCTACCGGCATGCCAGCTCTCTCCTGAACCACAAAAATACCCACACAGTCGGCATCTACCATTGCGCAGTGTGCCTCAAAACCTACTCCAACCTGCTCGCCCTCAAGAACCACCGTCGCATCCATTCGGAGACGCGAAGGCACCGCTGCCCTGAGTGCGGCAAGGGCTTTCGCGTCTCCTCTCAACTCCAGAACCACCGCCGCATCCACCAGAAGGAGCGAGAGTTTGCCTGTACCCAGTGCCAGCGCAGCTTCCCGAGCCAATCCAGCTTTCGTCTGCATTTACAGATGCAGCATGGGCGAGGCCACAAATCTTCACACCACCACCACCACCACCACCATCATCACCATCAGCAGCACCACCAACACTCGGCGTCTTCATCCGGGAGCTCCGATCTCGGCTGGGGCTCGGGACTGGACCTGACTTTGATGCAGGCGCAGGGACTGGACCCAAATGGCGTCTCCAAACCTGGCTCCAGCCGCCAGCAGCACCACCACCAGCATCACAACGTTTCCAGCCACAAGTCGCATGTCTGTGACCAGTGTGGCCGGGGATACCGGCACGCCAGCTCGCTGCTGAACCACAAGAACAGTCACAAGGCCGGTGCCTACTTCTGCAACTCCTGCCAGAAGGAGTTCTCCAACCTGATGGCATACAAGAACCACAGACGCATCCACACAGAGCCCAAACGATATCAGTGTCCAGACTGCGGCAAGGCCTTCCGGGTCTCCACGCAGCTCGTCTGCCACCGTCGCATACATACCAAGGAAAAGCCCTTCTCCTGCCAGCAGTGTGACAAACGTTTCTCCAGCAAATCCAACCTTCGGCACCACCAGAAGGTCCACTGGAACAGCTCGGCGCCCACCAGCACCATCGCCATGGGCGCCGCCGGCTTCTTGGGTATGCCCTCGGGGGCTTTTCTATAAGTTAATGGTGGGAGTGGGGGGAGAAAGGACTTGTTTTTTATTGCAGAAAATAATGCCAAGGTTTCTGGAGGTGCCAAAAAATTTCCTTTGCCCCATCTTCCTTTTCCTCCGTCTCCTCCTCACAGCTGCGGTCACACCGTGTTGTAGCTGATTCTCGAGATTGGTGAAGGACACAGGAGTTTGCTTTGGGTAGTGGTTAATTTAACTTAATTTAGCTTTGTAAAGCCTAAAGACTGTTCTGCAGTCGACAGCTTGTTGCTCGTCACTCTGTAACAAGTTAGGCAATCTGTAATATTCCCTCCACATCAGTCCAGAACATCCTCACTTCAGAAGTGATCTTAGTCCCACCTCAGCGAAGGACATAGTCTGGTGTGACCGCGGCTCCACTCCATCTCTCGATTTCGTACTTTGAGGCGTGGTTGCGAGTTTTCCTGTCCTTTCCTTTCCTTTATATATATATATATATATATATATATATATATATATATATATTTTTTTTTTTTTTTTTTTTTTTTGTGTTAATTTTCCGTCTTTTGTTTTTCACTAAGCAGGTTGTTGCGTAAGTTTAGAGGACTCACCCCTATCCATCTGATTGTTCATTCCTGGAAACACCAAAATAAACGAGGACTCAGTAACGGGCCTTTTTACACCTGTCTTTCAGGTGTTAGGATCCCTCATCCGTTTGTTTTAACGCTGCAGGTGACCTGACGCGCTCTTAAAGTCACTTGATTTTACCTTTTACTTGGGAGGTGATCCGTTCTGGAACATAGAGGGATTCCTCGCTCGACACAGTGTTTGTTTGCTTGTAAATATGAAGAAAAAAAAACTGCTTGGAAAGTACTGTTTTAAACCCGGCTGAACTTGAAGTTGTTGACGGAGGACTACATTTCACATCGGACTGTTATTATAGGTCAGATATTTTTGCAGCTAACGTGATCGATCGGAAGGTTGAAGTATTATTGGCAGAGAGAGCTCTGTAGGTTCAGCTGAGGTACTCGCTTCATCAGAGTGTCTCGCTGCTTAGGTCACGTTTTAAGATGCTTTGGTAACTCATTATGCCCTGCGTTAAAGCATGTCATGTTTAAATCTCCCGATATTTCTCAAACATTTTAGCGTCCGTGCGGAATATGGAGCACATCCTAAGCTCACGTTCACTCCATAATATTAAAACCCAAAGTACAAAGGCAGCAGATTTAAACCAGTGACTTCAGCAATTTCCTGGAGAGGCCTGTCACATTAAAGTCACACAGAATGGAATAAATTTCAATGTATTAATCATTTATCAATGGTTCTTTAAGAGAACACACAATATAATTTTTTTAACGTAAATCCTTATCAAATCCTTATCTTACCTAGTGTTCCTTTAATGTAATGAACACAGAAACCAAAGATGTTTGTGGCATTTACACAAACACTGTGAATTTAGGTGAGTGTCTTTCCTGAACAAGGTGTTTATTAACTGAACATTTATGATGATTGATTCTCATGCTGTGCGCTAATGCAGGCTGTAATGAGTAACCCTCAAAGCTCAGTGGTGAACCCCGTGGACGACTGGAAGGGAAAAGCCTTTATAAACTCCTAGTCTTTGTTCCTTGAAGTGCGACGTTAGTGTTCAGGGTGTGTAGGCGTCTGAGATCGTATTAAAAACCCGAAGTCACCCACCATCTCATCTCCATCCTCCCTTTTGGTCACCTTTATCACGATCAGTGTCTTCTATATTATACAAAGAAACTATACTCACTGGCTGTCTAGTTCCCAAAAACAATTAAAAACTTTACAGGAAAGAAAACGTTAAACAACAAAAGAAAGGCTGAAGATGGTTTTGTAGGATCTAGGTCTGACAGTCTGTAGACCGTATCTGAGAACTGACCGCCGTTGTGTACAACTGTTTTTGTTTTTCGTTCTCCCTTTTGATGTTCTAATTATTTTCTAACTTGTGTGTTTCTTGCAGCACGAAGATGAGCTTCAAACCTTATTATTCTGCAGATGACAGCAGTGCGCTAAATGGGTTCTCTTCTTTGCGTCAGCGTTTTTTTGTTTTTCTTGCTGTTTTATTTCTGCGTGTCTCCCTCCCATCAAGAACTATGTAGTTTTTTTTTTTTTCTTTTTCTTTTTTTTTTTTCTTTTTCTTTTTTTTTTTTCTTTTTTTTTTTTTTTTTTAAACTGTCAAAGCGCCTAAGTAGCTAGTGTATAGATACAATAGGTTGTGCTTTGAATGAAAAAAATAAATAAAACTGGGGAGAAAAAGATACAACAACCGAAAGAAGCGAAACTCTGGGGGGGAAAAAATAAAAGTTACAAAAGTGTATATTGATGATTATAGGCTTGTACTGGCATTTTGGTTTTACCTTGTATTGTACGCGTACCTCTGACTGTATTATTTACAGGAAGACTTTTATAAAAAGTGGAAAAAAGAAAAAAAATCACTGTAGTTATGCATTTTATTTATATTAACCCTCATAACCGAAAAAGACGCTAGTTTTAGGACCTCCCCAACGTAGGAGCTCTGTTCCAGACACTTCCCACCTCCCTCCCTCCCTCCTTCGCTCTTTCGCACTTTTTTTTTGTTTGTTTTGTTTTGTTTTGTTTGGCTTTCGGGCACCGATATCCTCTCATTTACGATTGACTCGGAGTCGAGGATGAGACGGACTCCTAAAGAACACTCGATGTAGTGACTGTAACCTCCACCTCCCACTTATTCTCTCGTTTCTCTTTTTGGGTTCCTTTGACACTTTCTGAAGCCCCTTCTTTCCCTTGTACAATAGACAGGGAGCTGTGACGTGTGTGTGTTCTGTTTTTTCGATTGAAGTACGATGAGTGTAAAGAAGATATCACTGTTTATTGTTATGCCTTCCTCACGTAAACATTGTGGAAACAAGTCTTCACCCTCCCAGCCCCCGTCCTCTTTCCCCTGCGTCGAGATTGGATGTGCCTCTGTCTCAATGCTATTAAAGCTCAAACACTTCTAAGGGATGATTTTCATGAACATTACAATCACTTAGGCAGTCTTTATTTTTGTTTGGTGTCCCTTCATTGTATTTATTAGCATCCTTCTGTTTTTTTTTTTGTTTTTTTTTTTAGGTTTCTTTTTATTTAATTGCATTTGACTATTTTTAAAGCTCATTGAAACCTATAACGACCAGGGAGCACTGGTGCTAGCAAAGTTCAGTCCAAGTTCTATTTTCAGTGGAAGTTGAAGTTGTAGGAAAAAAGAAAACCATGAGTAGAGCACAGGAAGATTGTGTATATATTATATGTTCCTATATCCTGCGATTTAGAGTGGAAAAAAGCAGAAGAAAAAGAAGAAGAAGAAAGAAGCTAAGCTATATAACACACGTTAGGTGCATTTACATAATTTGGGAAGGCTCAAGTTTGGACGAATATAAGAATTGTTGTATAAGTTTAACCTTTTTGTTTTTTCCCTCTTTCATGCATATATATGTACTGCTGACTATACACTTTTTTTAAACTACATTTTGATAATTCATTTCCTAACAGAACTTGTTTGGATTATAACCTTAATGCTCTCAAGTAATGAAAATAAATAGCTGAAAAACAAACAACATGCATATCTGTGTTTATACAGCGTTACCCAACAGTCCTCCATCCATGGGCTCACAGCATGTGGCTACAGTCTCTACAGCACCAGCCTTTTTGACGTATAAGATCACCTTTAGAAATAAGCTCTACCAGCGTAAACACCAGAATCGCTTAAATAACACATCTGTGTGTGTCCATCGCCTCCAACAACACAGAACCTCACTGTTTACGTCATTGATGTACAGCTGAGTGTGGGCTGTGGTGGGACTCACTCTGTAAGAGCTACACAGTGGCTGTGACGAGGTGTTACCTATCGGTACCTGTCCCACAGCAGCTCTGCACCGGCTCAGACCACAGTTCTGTGTTTCATCGTTAATCTGGTTTCCTCCGGTGCGTTACACACTCTGAGCTCTCAGTTGTTTCCTTCAGTAATGTACCCCCTGAATCACATGCAGAAAAGTATAAAACAGCAGCAGCACTATTGGTCAGGACATGGTTTAAGTGTCTGAATTTGCAGACTCGGTCTGTGTGACTGTGGTGTTAAATGTCCCGGCTTCACAAGTGAACCACTGCGGATACAGAATGATGCAGTTAAAACTTAAAGGCGATACTGTAGCAGCAGTATGACACATCGGGATTGACTTGCATGGTCTTGTCCGTCGCAATTAACTGGTTGGTGACCAGTGCTCTGGAGCAGCTGCACATGAGCCAAAGATCCCCATGCCTAATGCAAAGCGTCAGTAATGTTTGGTTTTATTTAAAAGAGATTGGCTGCAGTAACCAGTTGGATGATGTTCTCACATCCAGCAGAGCTTTTTTCACACAGTTTCACACATTTGAAGGTTTGTGGAAACGAATGCCGAGTTTACTGAGCTTGCTGTGTTGAGATAGTAAGTGTCCTCTGATATATTGGGACACTGCTGTGAGGTTCCGATGGCGTTCAGCCTTCTCATGATCTTAAGTGAGATTCGCATGCTGGGGTTGATGATCTGTTTTGGATCACACTCACCACTCCAACTCATCCCAGAGGAACCGGACAGAGCTCCATCATTCCAGAACTGTGTGGTACTACCACACAGACCAGTGAATGGGCTCTTGGCATCGGGCAAGGGGAACAAGGGCTCATGTGCAGCTGCTCCTGCACATCCCTAAGCTCCTCAATGGTGATAATTCACACCGAACAGAGATGTTGTGAAAGAAGGGTAAGCCACTGGTCGCTTGGTTGAACACTGTCTGTTTATAGTGGATGTCACGCCTTTTAGTGAATTCAGCCAATCGGCTCGCTGGAAAAGTCCTCCATCGCCATGGAGATGTGTGCAATGTCCAGAGCACTGCAGACCGTTTCTGTGATGGTCATCAGATGGCTTTAGTCTGGGGTTTAAATGTTTCTCCCTAGAGAGGGAGGGTTCCTGGGCTCATATGTGGACACGAAGGGGTAGGGCTAAAGGGTTGACATGGGATTCACACTTACTCTAAGAAGTTACACTTAAGTGTTGAGCCACCTACAAGAGCTTTTAAGACCCATTCTAAACGCACAGACATTAATATGGGTTTGTTCCTTCCCTTTGCATCTTTAACAGCAGATTTGGAACTCTGCAGAGCACTATTTTTTACACACTGTGCGCCTCAGCACTGCTCTGTAACTTTAAGTGATCTGCCACTTTGTAGCTGAGTTGCTGTGGTTCCTACACACTGCCACTTTTCAGTGACACCACTCTCAGTCGATTGTGGAATATCCAGGAGAGAAGACATTTAATGGACAAACTAGTTGCAACAGTGGTAGGGCTAGACATGGGCAAATTTTAAATAATTGATATATATATATATATATATATTAATTTGAATTAATACAGCATAATTCTGATATGGATACGAACAATATAAAAGCCACAAAAAAAAACTACCCAGTACAAACAAGAAACACGATCAAACATAAAACTTGGCTTTGTCATTAATATTTTTAAACTAACTTTAAAACTGAGCGCAGTGAGCAGATGGCAGCACCCTGTAATGACAGTCAGTACAAAGCTGTAAAGAATATTTACTGAAATTTTGACAATGTTTTTAAAAAATCAAATCATTGAAACATTTAATAATGCAACGTGATGACCCTTTCTTTCATACATGTTTTTATATCTTACAGGGCTAGGTGCTAGGTTTTATTTTCCTGTAGCAATGGGACTGAATTAAACACCTGAACTCAGTGACTATTCTGTTCCTATCATAAGGATTCTCCTTGAAGACGTTTGAAGACGCAAGTCATATAATGTTCCGACATCTGCAGTGTGTCCACCACATTGTATTGTAATTAATTTCTGTGAGGAGCTTTTAGAGGAGGATATCTGCCCCCTGTTGAGGTGCTGCAAGGGTTAATCAGAAAGTGAGTGAATGGTCAGATCACTCACTTTCTGATTAACCCCTGCAGCTGATGTTGGATAAATGGTCAGTGTAAGGATCTGAGGGCCACACTGTGATGGTGATAAAGTTTTGGTTGGTCACAACTCATGATCAGCTTTACAGAATTCCAGGTCCAAGCCCCAGGGGAGCGCTGTGGCTGGGAAAAACTCCCTCTGAGCAAGAGAAAACATGACCCAAAAGAGGTCTAAACAGGCTTATTCACTGCTAATTTAAATGTATTTAGCGCCTAGCTGAGACTGAAAATGAGTTAATCATCATCCGTAGAGGCTCAGTGTTTTATGATAATATTTCCTTTAATAATCTTGTAGCAATCAGGTGTAATCTGCACTTTGATGATTTTGAGGAGATCAGTTCAAATACTCAAAATCTCTTAAAATGTAAGGTGCTTCAAAGGAATCTGCGAATGACGCCATAGAAGAACCACTTTTGTTTCCATAGAGAACCTTGTTTAAGAGATGTGAGTGAAACTTAACTTGATGTAAAGGTTTTTCAACAATGTAAATATTTATTTTAATCAAAATGGTTCTTTATGGAACCAAAAGTAGTATTATGGCATCACGCAAAGAACCCTATGTAGCACATTTATTTTTGAAAGTCTAGGTCTGTTTCCTGAAGTGGACTAAAGGAGTCTAGCCTCCTTGCTGTAGTTACTCTGTAATCAGGATCTGCTCCGGCTAAAGAAAGCCGTGGGTTATTCAGGGTTAACTCTGGTCAAAACTTCTTTTCTTTTTGTCTGGAACTTTCAGTAGTATTCTTAAAGTTTTCATATAGAAATTTCTGCTGCAGACTGATGGTATCTGAAGTCTCTTTCAATCAAGAACTCCAGAGAAACAGAGATACTCCGGGACATTGGCGGCTCTGTTCACACATGCACTGATTCAGATTTTCCTACTGATGGTTTTTATAAACCGGATACATTGATCTCCCTGTGATGCTCCTGTGGGGCCCATACGTGCAGCTCAGGTGGGCACCAGCAAGGTTGGTCTGGAGGTTAAATATTGGTCCCACATGTGGCTGCCCTCTGGGGTCAATGAAGGGAACAGGACGGGGTCTGCCTGTGCAGGACACCTCCTACCCTCCGACCTGTGGGTGGCGTACTGTGTCTAGTTAAGAAGGACAATACCTTATATATAGATGCATTGTGAGATTTTTTGAGTGCCCTGAATATTGTGCACTGTTTTCAGACACTACTTGGAATAGTGCACTGGATAGTGAATAGGGAACAGTTTGGGACACAGCCTATGACTTCAATTACTAATGTACACTAACCCGAGTAGCCGTGTGTAGTGTTATACTCTGTCTGTTCTAAAAAATCCAAATTTATTAACGTGAGTCAGAAACCTCCAAGAAATAAAACTATTTCTATATATATAACTAAATAAAACGGAATATTTAGAGAGTATGTAAACATGTTCTGACCTCATTTTTCAGAACCTAATAATTCTCAATGACAGACTGACAGTATTTTCTATGGGAGTGTACTGCACACTGGGACAGTGGATGCAGCCAAAAACATATTTCATTCTCAAACTAGTTATTCAATACAAATCTAAATGATCTTCTGTTGTCACACTTTCATTTTCAATAAAATTACAACTGTGTGTGTGTGTGTGTTTTGCCTGTCAGATGGATCCAGACTGTGCTGTATTTAGTCATTAAATATTTTAAACATTGGTGTTTAATGCTGCTTTACAGGATAAAAAAACTGTAAAAAGAGTTAAAAATTAAAAACATTCAAACATTAAAAATTAAAGCAGTAGGACATTCCCGAACGGCTCAGAACGGCCTTCGCAGAGACAGTTACAATCCAAACGATCAAAGAACAGACAGTAAACTAGATTATTAACATCGACGCTGGGCCGTTAGTCTTGATTTAAAAGTGTGTAAAGGGGCTCCTCTGATGTTCCTCTCACTCCGGAGTCGACCAGTGACCCGAGGCTCATCTGCAGTTCGTCCAGTGTCCGGTCCAGAGGTGAGTGGGTAACACTTTAAATCACAGCCCGTTAATTACGGGGTAAGTACAGAGTAAGGAAAGGGTATGACACTAGAAATATGTGATTATTACTGAGTATCTCACAAACACTTTCCTAATAAGACAGAAGAGAAACATCACGTCCTGATCCTAATGAGCACAAAGCACAGTGAAGCCCTGCTGGTGTCTGCAGTGAAAGCATCTGACCATGTCCTTCTCTGTGGGTGCAGTGTAAATCTTAAAGAGCTACAACTACATTCAGAAACACAGTCAATTCAAAATAGTAGCTGCATTCCTTACTGATAAAGAATGACAACAATCACAAACAGTTTCATACTTTAAATCAATTTTATGTTTTATACAGTTATTCTGAGGAGTCCAAATGGATTCTGAATGTAGTCACGCGCCTTATTTGTAAAGTGTGAGATACTCAGTAGTAAACACACGTTTCTAGTGTCATACTTGATTTACTCCGCACTTATTTTATCTTAAGGCTAATTTAACAGGTACTTTGTAATTTAAAGTGTTACCCACTTATCCCCAACACCAGCCCCTGACCCTCACAGAGGCCCCAGTGCAGTCAGCTCCTCACAGCAGTGTTCAGGTGTGTACTGCACCGTCCTCCTATTAGAGCAAAGGAGAGGGACACTCTGTTGGACGGAGGAATGAATGAATGAGACGAGCCAGTGTCCGGATATACATTTGTCATTTCCTGAGCGCTCCGCTCCAGCAGGGGTCAGTGTTTGCGCCGTGGACTGCGCCGTGTGTGCGCCTGCGCTGTGCGCTGTTTTTGCGAAGCTGCGGGCTGAGAGTGTGTTTACTGAATTTACTGCATCTGTTCACACACACACACACTCAGAGAGAGAAACAGAGGGGACAGAGTGAGAGATAAAGGGATAATACACACGCGCAGAGAGAGAGAGAGAGAAAGAGATACACACACACACTGAGACAACACTTCGACAACCCGCATGAAGAGCTGATGGACAGCACACAGGATCCGGTGAGTGACAGAGAGAGAGAGAAAGAGAGAACAGAAAGAAATGGTGATGAGTGAGAAAAAGAGAACAGTGAAATAGTGAAAAAGAAAGGGGGAGAACAGAGAGAGGGAAGGAGAGAACAGAGACAGAAAGAGGGTGATCAGTGAGAGAAAGAAAAGAGATAATAGTGTAATAGAAAGGGAAGGAGAACAGAGTGACAACAGATAGAAAAGGAAAGAGAGAGAACTGAAAATGAAAGAGAAGAGTGAATGGAAAGATAATGAAAGGGAGCTGTGTGAGAGAAAACAACGAGAACAGAGAGAGCGAGAGGAGGACAGAGATTGGCAGGAAGGAAGAGTACACAGTGTGAATAGAGCGTGTATTGAGAGAGAGAGAGAGACACCAAGCAACAATTACATCCTTGTGTCTACATTCATTCTCCACTGTCCACACAGAAGCACTCTGTAGTTCTGCAGGCACAGACTGTACTCCATCTGTTGCTCTGCATACTTTGTTACCACCATTTCCCCGTGTTCCTCAGCACTCAGGACCCCCACAGAGCAGGTGTGATGTGGTGGTGGATCATTCTCAGCGCTGCAGTGACACTGACGTGGTGGTGGTGTGTTAGTGTGTGTTGTGCTGGTGTAGCGTGGATCAGACACAGCAGTGCTGCTGGAGTTTTTAAACCCCTCAGTGTCACTGCTGCACTGAGAACAGTCCACCAATCAGAGGACAGGTGAATTCGTCTGCAAGTGCGAACACAGGGCTTGACCACAGCCTTCATTGATATTTTCTCTCATTTAGCATTTGCTGGTTCCCAAGCTTATCTAGAACCACACACCGACTGACCCCAGCCTGAGAGAATGAGGAGCACAAGCTTTCTTTTAGACGTGGAGCTCCACCACTTCTTTAGGACCACTCTTAACACAGCATCACTGCACAGCTCAACACACTCGGAGGAGAACAACAACTCTGTAGATCTCTTATGGGTTGACAGATGATGATAAAGTTGACAATGCTGACGATGTTGAAGATGCTGACGATGCTGACGATGCTGAAGATGTTGAAGATGTTGAAGATACTGAAGATACTGAAGATACTGAAGATGTTGAAGATGTTGAAGATGTTAAAGATGCTGAAGATGCTGAAGATGTTGAAGATACTGAAGATGCTGACGATGCTGAAGATCCTGAAGATGTTGAAGATACTGAAGATGCTGACGATGTTGAAGATGCTGACGATGCTGACGATGCTGAAGATGCTGACGATGCTGACGATGCTGAAGATGCTGACGATGCTGAAGATGCTGACGATGCTGACGATGCTGAAGATGCTGACGATGTTGAAGATGCTGAAGATGTTGAAGATACTGAAGATGCTGACGATGTTGAAGGTGCTGATGATGTTGAAGATGCTGACGATGTTGAAGATGCTGACGATGTTGAAGATCCTGACGATGTTGAAGATGCTGACGATGTTTAAGATGCTGATGATGTTGAAGATACTGATGATGTTGAAGATGCTGACGATGTTGAAGATGGTGACAAAGTTGAAGATGCTGATGAAGTTGAAGATGCTGATGAAGTTGAAGATACTGATGATGTTGAAGATACTGAAGATGCTGATGATGTTGAAGATGCTGATGATGCTGGCAATGTTGAAGATCCTTACAAAGTTGAAGATGCTGATGATGTTGAAGATGCTGACGATTTTGACGATGTTGAAGATGCTGACGATGTTGAAGATGCTGATGATGTTGATGATGCTGAAGATGCTGACGATGTTGAAGATGCTGACGATGCTGAAGATGCTGACGATGTTGAAGATGCTGACGATGTTGAAGATGCTGAAGATGTTGAAGATGCTGAAGATGTTGAAGATACTGAAGATGCTGACGATGTTGAAGGTGCTGACGATGTTGAAGATGCTGACGATGTTGAAGATGCTGACGATGTTGAAGATCCTGACGATGTTGAAGATGCTGACGATGTTTAAGATGCTGATGATGTTGAAGATACTGATGATGTTGAAGATGCTGACGATGTTGAAGATGCTGACGATGTTGACGATGTTGAAGATGCTGACGATGTTGAAGATGTTGAAGATGCTGACGATGTTGAAGATGCTGATGATGTTGATGATGCTGAAGATGCTGACGATGTTGAATATGCTGATGATGATGATAATGATGATGCTGACTATTTTAATGATGTTGGTGATGCTGATGCTGCTGACGATGAAGCTAATGAAGATGATGATGCTGATAATGATGTTGATGATGATGCTGATGATATTGATGATGCTAATGAAGATGGTGATGCTGACTATGTTGATGCTGGTGATACTGATGGTACTGGTGATGCTGACTATGTTGATGATGCTGGTGCTACTGATGGTACTGGTGATGATGCTGGTGATACTGATGGTACAGACGATGCTGACTATGTTGATGATGCTGGTGATACTGATGGTACTGAAGATGCTGACTATGTTGATGATGCTGGTGCTACTGATGGTACTGAAGATGCTGACTATGTTGATGATGCTGGTGCTACTGATGGTACTGGTGATGATGCTGGTGATACTGATGGTACAGACGATGCTGACTATGTTGATGATGCTGGTGATACTGATGATACTGACGATGCTGACTATGTTGATGATGCTGGTGCTACTGATGGTACTGGTGATGATGCTGGTGATACTGATGATACTGACGATGCTGACTATGTTGATGATCCTGGTGATACTGATGGTGCTTATGATGCTGATGATGTTGACAATGGTGACTATGCTGATGATGTTGATGATGTTCACTATGTTGATGCTGATGGTGCTTATGTCCCCTTTCCAGGTGGACGAGGGTTGGGAGAGACGGAGGAAGGACTCGTTCGTGTCCGAGGGCTGTGAGAGCGGAACCGAAGAGTCCAGCTCCAGCTGCACATCAGAGGACAGCGATGAGGACTCGTCCCCTCTGCCCTCGTCCCTCCCCATCATCCACACCAACGGGCAGATATACACCTACCCTGACGGGAAAGCGGGCATGGGTCAGTAACTCTCTCTTTATCCCTTTCTCTCTCTCTCTGACTAGATTTCCATGTAAAAATTAGCAAATGTTATGCACAATAAAGGAATACCACTGCACTTTTGTGAATAACCTTCAGATGGTGTCAGCTCCCTGATCAGGGGCGAGGGAGAGATCTGAGTGGGCTTTAATTTGATCAGGATCATTTTTGAGGTGTTTGAGGTGGTCCAGTTTAAGGTGGAGCTGTTTGAGGTGGAGCTGTTTAAGGTGGAGCTGTTTGAGGTGGTATTGTAAGGTGGACCTGTTTAAGGTGGAGCTGTTTAAAGTGGAGCTGTATTAGGTGTAGCTGTTTGAGGTGGAAATGAAAGTCGAGCATTTTCCTGTTTTTCAGCCACCTGTGAGATGTGCGGAATGGTTGGAGTTCGAGACGCGTTTTACTCCAAAACCAAGCGTTTCTGCAGTGTTTCCTGCTCCCGGAGCTTCTCCTCCAACTCCAAGAAGGCCAGCATCATGGCCAGACTGCAGGTAACACACTGACATAGCATCTCGTCACCTACTGCTCACTTACTACTCACTACTATCTCACCTCCAACTCACCTACTGCTCACTTATTACTCACCACCATCTCACCTCCAACTCACCACCATCTCACCTCCAACTCACCTACTGTTCACTTACTACTCACTATCTCACCTCCAACTCACCTACTGCTCACTTATTACTCACCACCATCTCACCTACTGCTCACTTATTACTCACCAACATCTCATCTTCAACTCACCTACTGCTCACTTACTACTCACCACCATCTCTTCTCCAACTCACCTACTGCTCACTTACTCTCACCATCTCACCTCCAAATCACCTACTGCTCACTTATTACTCACCACCATCTCACCTCCAACTCATCTACTGCTCACCACCATCTCACCTACAACTCACCTACTGCTCACTTACTAATCCCCACCATCTCACCTACAACTCACCTACTGCTCACTTAGTACTCACCACAATTTCACCTACAACTCACCTAATGCTCACTTACTACTCACCACCATCTCACCTCCAACTTACCTACTGCTCACTTACTACTCACCACATTTTCTTCTCCCACTCACCTACATCTTACTTATTACTCACTACCTTCTCACCTCTCACTCACCTACATCTTACTTACTGCTCCCCACCCTCACATCTCGAACTCAGCTACTGCTCACTTACTACTCACCAACATCTCACCTCCCACTCTCCTACATCTTACTTACTACTAAACACCAGGTCACCTCCAACTCACCTACAGCTCACTTACTATTCACCACCTTCTCACTTCCAATTTACCTACTGCTCACTTACTACTCACCACCTTCTCTTCTCCCATTTACCTTAATCTCACTTACTACTCACCACCATCTCAACTCCAACTCACCTACTTCTCATTTACTTCTCACCATCTTCTCACCTCCAACTCACCTACATCTCACTTACTACTCACCACCATCTCAACTCCAACTCACCTACTGCTAATTTACTTCTCACCATCTTCTCACCTCCAACTCACCTACATCTCACTTACTACTCACCACTTTGTCACTTCCAACTCATCTATATCTCACTTACTGCTCACTTACTTCTCACCATCTTCTCACCTCCAACTTCTCACTTTAATTATCACTATCTCACAAACTACTTGTTTAATACTCACCTCCACCTACTCATATATACTCACCTACTGCTCATTTAGTTCTCACCATCTTCTCACCTCTAATACATCTTCATCTTGGTACTCACCACCTTCTCACCTTCAACTCATCTACAGCTCATTTACTTCTCACCACCTTTTCACCTACAGCTCACCTGCTGCACACTTCTCACTTCTCACACTTCCCACTTCCAACTCACCCTACTTCTCACATTATTTCTTATCTTAACTTACCTACAACTCACCACCTTCTCACCTCCAACTTGCCTACTTGTCACTTACATCTCACATTCAGCTCACCTACTGCTACTCACAGGTATGTTCCATTACATAGTGTAAAGCCTTTTCCAGAGGAGTGGACACATGGCCTTATTTCTGTGGTTTGGTTTTCAGGGGAAACCTCCAACGAAAAAGGCTAAAGTTCTGCAGAAGCAGCCACTCATGGCGAAGCTAACAGCGCACTCTCAGAACCAGAGTAACCTGCAGGTGAACCAGGTGAAGACTAAAGCAGGTGAGTCTGGGATTCCACCTTAAATTATACAAACCGGATTCCAAAAAAGTCGGGACACTAAACAAATTGTGAATAAAAACTGAATGCAATGATGTGGAGACGGCAAATGTCAATATTTTATTCGTAATAGAACATAGATGACAGATCAAAAGTTAAATCTGAGTAAATGTAACATTTTAAAGGAAAAATATGTTGATTCAAAATTTCACAGTGTCAACAAATCCCAAAAAGTTGGGACAAGTAGCAATAAGGAATAGAAAAAGGAAATTGAGCATATAACGAACAGCTGGAAGACCAATTAACACTAATTAGGTCAATTGACAACATGATTGGGTATAAAAAGAGCTTCTCAGAGTGTCAGTGTCTCTCTGAAGCCAAGATGGTAAGAGGATCACCAATTCCACCATTGTTGCGCAGAAAGATAGTGCAGCGATACCAGAATGGTGTTACCCAGCGTAAAATAACAAAGACTTTTAAGTTATCATCATCAACCGTGCATTACATCATCAAAAGATTCAGAGAATCTGGAACAATTGCTGTGCGTAAGGGTCAAGGCCGTAAAACTCTACTGGATGCTCGTGATCTCCGGGCCCTTAAACGTCACTGCACCTCAAAAAGGAACGCCACTGTCAAGGAAATAACAGAATGGGCTCAGGAACACTTCCAGAAAGCCGTCGCCAGCTGAAACTCTACAGTGCAAAGAGGAAGCCATTTCTAAGCAAGCTCCACAAGCTCAGACGTCAGAAGTCACGATTTGAAGTTCTTTATGGAACACTCGGACGCCATGTCATCCGGACCAGAGAGTACAAGGATAACCCAAGTTGTTATCAACGCTCCGTTCAGAAGCCTGCATCACTGATGGTATGGGGCTGCATGAGTGCTTGTTGCATGGGCAGCTTGCATGTCTGGAAAGGCACCATTAATGCAGAGAACTATGTTCAGGTTCTAGAACAACATATGCTCCCATCTAGAAGTCATCTCTTTCAGGGAAGACCCTGCCTTTTTCAACAAGATAATGCCAGACCACATTCTGCAGCAATCACAACATCATGGCTACGTAGGAGAAGGATCCAGGTGCTGAAATGGCAGCCTGCAGTCCAGATCTTTCACCTGTAGAGAACATTTGGCACATCATAAAGAGGAAGGCGCTACAAAGAAGGCCCAAGACGATTGAACAGTTAGAGGCCTGTATTAGACATGAATGGGAGAGCATTCCTATTTCTGAACTTGAGAAACTGGTCTCCTCTGTCCCCAGACGTCTGTAGAGTGTTGTAAGAAGAAGGGGGGATGTCACACAGTGGTAAAAAATGGCCATGAAAATGGCCATTTGTTGACGCCATGAAATTTTGAAACAACATACTTTTCCCTTAAAATGATACATTCTCTCAGTTTAAACTTTTGATCTGTGATTTGTGTTCTATTCTGAATAAAATATTAGATGTTGCCATCTCCACATCATTGCATTCACTTTTTATTCACAATTTGTTTAGTGTCCCAACTTTTTTGGAATCCGGTTTGTAACAAGGACCCCTGTTCACACCTGGCATTAAAGGCATAATCTGTAATACTGACACCAAGTGTTTAAAGTGGGAACTACAGTACAGAGTCAATACAGGAGAGAGAGCTGCCAGCCAGGGTATTTCTAATGGTTTAAAAATGATTTTTCAAGCTCTCTCTGTGTGTGTGTGCGTGTGTGTGTGTGTGTGTGTGCACATGTGTGTGTGTGTGTGTGTGTGTGTGTGTGCACGTGTGTGTGTGTCTGTGTGTGTGCACGTGTGTGTGTATGTGTGTGTGCGTCTCTCTGTCAGAGTGAGAGATATAGACATGCCTCTTTTTTTATTTGTTTCTAGCGTTTAAAATTTTTGGTAACACTTTCTATGAAGCCCATATTTATAAGCCTTTATAACTACAGTTATAACCGTTTATAATTTGGTTATAATGCATCATAAACATACTTATAAACTCTAATAATGCCTCATAAGGCTCTTATAATGAACTATAATTATTTGTCTTGTAACTTATAAATATGTAGTAACAAAAGTGTCTCTATTCATTATAATGCCTTTTAAATGGATAATAATCTGTGCACAATTATAAAGCACCTATAATACATTTTACCAGTTATAAACACATTATTGATGCTTACAATGTATAATAGAGCACATATTTATAAGCCATTATAAAGGAAATTATAACACTTTGTAACTTGGTTATAATGCTGTGTAAGCATATATATAAACTCCAATAATGCCTCATAAGGCCCTTATAATTAACTATAATTATTTATTTACTAACTTATAAACATGTAGTAACACGTGTCACTATTCATTATAGAGCCTTTTAATTGGACAATGACATGTGATAATTATACCTATGACCTATGACACATATTAATGATTACAAACACATTATAAATGCTTAAACTGTCATCAGTGTGTGCTTCAAGTAAAAAGTGATTGAGAGTTTAAATTTATTGCTAATAAATTTAAATTTAAATTTAAATTTATTGCTAATTTTTGTAATTTGAGGTGAAACATTTAATTTCCAAATAAGTGTAAAAGAAGACACATCATTGCAAATTAAAACCTTACCTTTAATTTCATTATATGACCAGAAAACAGAAGTGGTGCATAATTAACCTGCAATCAGGAAGCTCTCCCAGCTGATCACATAAACAGTACATCTTATTTTACATTCAAATGTCGAAATATCTTAGATTTAATACATACTTAGGCATATTTCCTGATATCATGAATGAGGCGCCCAAGAACACCATCCTTGTGATTTGTAGCCAACCAGTACTCCCATTCTATCACTCTTAGGTGTTCTTTTAAGAGCTTTGTGGAGCGATTTCCTCGATGCCGCCAAATATCAACCTTAAAACCCCGCCAGGCTCTCTCTAAATGCTGTAGTGGGAGTAGTATGCACGGTGGCATTTGCACTACATAGCGGAGTCAATGATAATTAATTATTATTTTATTAATAATTAATTATTTAATTCATTTTGCTAAGCTCCATGTTTGGGAGCCATTAACTAATAAGTAGTGTCCTTACCTATCTTAATTTTAGCTTAGACAAGTAGGTCATCTTCACATATTATACAGCAGAATTAGCTAGAATTAACTATTATTAATGAATTATGCTCATTGACCCGCCGTGGGTTCTTGACTCTGAAATGGAATCTGAACTAGAAGTTATAATTCCATACAAGAAAGGTGTACAACACAAACAAATAACCAAGGATTGGTTTTATCACACAACTGGTTTATTAACTGTAAAATAGAATAATGAATATTAATTAGACATTCATATAATAAAACGGATTACAGCGATATATGAGGGAACAGGGAGATTAATATATGAGGGAATTTCTCTATGATAATTATTATCCTAAGTTCTAAGAAAGGTTATTGTTTATCCCAGCAAACTTTCAGTACCAACCCATGAGCCATGAGAGACATGAAACCATGTGACCTTACGTATCCGGAGATGAACGGGGAGCATGACGCTGACGGTGCCTTCCGGCACGACTTCCTGGAGAATTGCAGACGCGGGCCTTGTAGGTTGCAACCGCGGGCGTTCATTTTCTCCCGAGGCTTTCAGACGCAGCCGTCGGAGCTGGTGGTGTTCTGAAGGTCTCTGTGGGGATTCTTCGTCGTCGCTGATCTGCCGCCTTGTGAGAGAGAGACATGTCCATGCAGGTCTCTCCTGGGCAGGATTCCGCATCTCAGAAGATCATTCTGAGGGTGCGTGCAGCAGTCCTCTTCGTGGCGTTGTCGTCGTTTGGAGGGTCAGAGGTCTCAGGTTTCCTTCATGCTCTGGGTGTGGCACTGAAATTTTGCTAGGGTTAAACTATAGCTCTTCTTAATCTGTAGTTTCTATCTGGACCATGCTTTAAAGGCCCAAGACTGTTGAAGAGAGCCATGAGTCTGACGCCTGCAGAATCATTTCCAAAACTCAGGTCATTTTACTCTTTTAGCCTTGAAAAAGCTAAAAGAGACAACGCCCCAAGTGTCTGGAGCCTTGAAGTGAAGAGTCGAACATCGGAGAAAAAGGGGCAGAAGCCCAAAAAGCTCGAAAAACCTTACAAAGCTTGTGTCATTTGGCGCCACAGGGTTTTAACCAGAGTTTAGAAAACCCGCCCCGAATACCTGATTCGTCCTCAATGAGGAAGAATTGGAGCCTTTCTTGCTCCTGATTGGCTGTTTCCTGTACCTTAGGAGTGGCATCACATAGAATTTATGACACTTGACAAGACAAAGACTTGACCATCCCTGAGTGAATACTTTGCAATATAAAAGATTAGATGTTAACACAAAGTAATATCATTCAGAAAAAGATAACCATGTTCTATATAATTATTAACCACTAAACACATAGTCCGGATAAGCGGTGGATAATGGATGGAATGGATGGATAAACACATAGTATGTGGCTACCTTGGTTCTACATAAATTCATATAAACAAAAATGACTTTAAACACATGTAAATTAATTCCACCTATTTTGATTGTCAAACGGGATTAATTTCAAACAGTTGTGCCCATATACGACCTGTTTTCCATGTAAGAACTTTGGGATGTTTGAGTCTTTTAGAGTTAACAGTCTTTAAAAAGGTGTCCTTTAAAGAGGGCATTGTGGGTTTCAATCAAGATTGAGTCTCTGTGTCTCTCTGCATTCTTTTCTTGATCCTGGGGGTCCTTAAGTCATAAAAAAGGGTCTTTGGAGGGGGTTTTACGGGCCTGCTCTGGAGGTTTATCTCACCTTACGATCTTGGTTAGAGATGTCTCTGAAAACTAGCGAAAGCTTGGGTATTTAAAATCACATCTTCAGAAAGTCAAAATTTCTTATTGGAAATTAATACACATTAATCATATCCACTACAATGCTGTGTGTTTGCTCTTATATGCGGATCAAAAAAGTGCCTTTTATGGCATACTGTGTGATGATTGTAGCCTTCTTCTGTTAGAGCTCTCCTGTAGGCTTCCCATTCATCTGTCACAATGCTTGTGCCTCTTCGAACATGACGGAGTATGATGTGGATAAAGACCGCTCTTCCGAGAGCGGTCTTTAACAATCTTTAACATTGGTATTTAGGATACCAAACACCCATCTTTTGATCTCCGCCATGCAGAACCAGTCCTGCCTCCACTGTACTATGAAACATAATAAAAATGGCAAGAATCTGGTCATTGTTCAGGTATAATATGCATTATAAAATTACACAGAAATGATGACAAAAGGCAATTACACCTACAGTGCTCCTAAAGAGGAATAATACATATTCAAGTAAATGTGAAACCTTCACTAAATAACATATTTATTAAATAAAATTAAACAATGTCAAATAAAGTCAGATGCAAGCACCGTGGACTTGATAAGGGTAAGACAATGAGTGAATAAGTGAGTTGGTGCACTAGCTGGTGAGATAGCTAAGTGAATTAATAAGTGAACTTATGAATGAGTGAATTAGTGTGTGAGTTAGTTATTTATGTGTTAATTAGTGAGTTAAGTGATTCAGAGTGTTAATGAATAATTGAGGGAGTTTGTGAGTGAGTTCATGACTGAGTTAGTAATTTGGTTAATGAGTGTGTGTTTTCATGAGTGGGTTAATAAGTTAGTGAATATTTTTATTGTATTTTAATGAAGTATATATAACAATCTTCTTAATTTTGTCTGACACTTACTTTTCTTTTATGTGAAAACCTGCTTTCGTTGAGCAACACAAATGAATGCCGCCCACCATCTTGCTTGCGGACCTTGCTGATAGCACGCCTACAGATCTTAAAGGACATTGAAATGTTCTTTAAGCAAGACAACAATTAAACAGACCCAAATAAGCAGTGGTGCAATCTTTCTATGTGCAACAATTCCAGTTTTGTGAATAAATTGATATCAATGATAAACTTGTCCTTCTACAGAGATATATCTTTAAGTTACTGTTAGTCACTGTTATCTGTGTTTTACCACAAAACCCTTTATGACTTAACCAGTCTGACTGAGGCAACGATAAAGCTGTCAGTGAAGGCACTGATATTTCCCTAATATGTAAGGTTTATAGCGTATGCAACTTACACCAGATAGAATACTGACATACTTTTCTCATGTCTGATGCCATTTTTGAGAGAGTTCTGCTGCTGGCAGCCACGCCATCATCCATGAGGTCAATCTGCCTCATTCGAAGACCTTGAGAGTCCCTGCAAATTGAAAGAAAACCAGTAATTGTTCATTTCTTAGCGATCTCTGCTGACAAATCCAACTAAGACCAACTTTTGCTGGTAACTGGTTTGACGTGGTCTAAGCTGGTCTTTGATGGTCATCAGCTAGACTCTTGCTGGTGTAATATGGTCAAGGTGGTTGAGTGGCTGGTTTCCAGCAGTACTAGACAGAAACATACCCTATGTTGGTCTACTGGTTAGTACAGCTAGACCATCAAACTCAAATGTAAACATGTTGTATGTCCGTCGCTTGTGTATTGGCCTAATCAGCTTAAATATTTTGAGCCAAGCTATGTTTGTCAGAAGGATACTAAAAAGGTATCTACCTTCACATAATTTGCACATACCTGTAAATGAACTCCGGATGATTTTGCAGACCTCTAGGTGATCTATAGAAAACGCTTCCTTTGCGAACGGACACTGGGCCTTGGGAATAATGTCTTTTACATATCCTATTGGAGAAGATGTATGATGTTAATATTAATACATTTACATCATATATAAAGCAGTTGCAATCAGAAGGATGCGTTCTTTTCTACATCCTAGATCACTGCAAATAGGCAAGAGTTTAAAAGTCACAAACTAAAGACCTCTCAGCACAATCTATTGGAATATTTTCCGAAGACTAGGTTTCTGTGAGCTCAACAATGTGGAGGAGGTTTGGGGGCGATAATAATTACATCACTAATGAACCTAACTGAACTGTGTTCCATTAACTAGGGTGACATTTCAAATAGAAGTGTTTTAAGTACCTGGATGATTCTAAAGATATGTGACTTAATGATCATTTAGATAAATCATAATTGGAGAAAAAAAACATAATCCCATAATTCAAATGGATTAAAAAGGCCTGAAAATGTCATCTGTTTTTAGGACTGCCCAGTGCTTTCAGAGACAATGGCGTTGCTACGGCAACATAAACAATCACACTGAGATTTTTTTTCAAATATTCTGAATGAGTATTAAATATCAATGTGAATGTCTGCTTGCCTGTACGTCAAAGATTAATGTGTGCGTAAAGGCAGTGACTATTAAAAATCCCTGCTGGAGGCTCACTGTCTTCTGGAGTTCTATGAGGTTGCCACCTACTGGGCTGGCATTCTTATAAAAGTATGTAGATCAAAAGACTCTCAGAAACACTGTTGTTATGGACGAAGACTTTTTTAAAATACATTTTAAAAATTATACGGATACGTGTGCGAGGTTAAATAAACAAACGATCAAACGTGGACACTTCCGGTCAGCCGATAATATTATAATACCAGCTAAAATACCACAAATAAATAAAGTGATGTGATAATAACGACTATATATTTCATTATTTTAGAAGGAAAAACATAATAATAATAATAATAATAATAATAATAATACATATCTGTGTGTTATACATACCATTGATATCCATCATGTCTAGCAGTTTTCATCAGTTGCATCTTTCGATTACATCTGCAAATCTTTTGACGTTCCAAAAGGCCCCTTTTTGCATCCAGAGTACAACTTTCCTTTTGTGATCCACTGTGTTTTCTGCACGCAGGAGGCTGGTAAGTTCTTTCTTTAGTCGTGTCATTTTTGTCTAGCTGCTCACATTAGCCGAATCTGTTAACACACGCTTCTGTGCCATGGACTGGAAAGAGTAATATTCGCGCGCATTTTTTCACTTCCTGTTTCTTCCCCAGCACGTCTAGTTAGCAGGCAAAGTGAAGTAACATCAACCACCGCCCAGATGTCTACAGGTAAATCATATATAGCTGTCACGTATTAAGAAAAAATGTAACAACAAAACATCAAAGCTTCAGATATATCTAGCCTTTAATGGCATATAACGTTATTCTAAGTTAGTTTACTGTGACTAGCTTGAAAGCGTGGTGTTTAATGACCTAAGCTGTTTAGCTGTTTTGTGAGCTTAGCTAAAATCTAAACATTGAGGACAATCAGTATTTTATTTTATTTATCTTTTACTGTTTCTACAGCCTCCAGAAGAAGAAAAGACCCTGGCTCTGTCACAGTATCTCAGTCTCAAAACACGGGTATGTTCTTGTTAATTACCTTTAAACAGTCATTTTTCTCCTTAATCTTTAACATGGACGTCGTTAGCCCACCTCCCCAATCCTGTCATTTCCAACAACGGTTCTCTCTGTCTCAATTTAACAATGCAATGAAACTGGGGCGCACTAGGACCTGTGGGAGCTGCTGCTATTACTGCATGTACTGTTTTGAACCGATATGGGATGCGTTGTGCTCCGTATTCTTTAAGTCACAGTGTTATGGTGATGGTTTGAGACAGAAATCTCTCAGGCGAAGCGAGGGGCAGATTCTGCACGGCTCCTAAACAGAGAACACGATTTTCATTGGTCGTTACATTTATTTAGCCAATCAACATCAAGAATTCTCTGTTCATCATTCAGTGCTGCAACCAATGAAGTCACAGTCCCTCCGACAGGGGGTTGTTTTGCAGTTGTTTTGAGAGCAGGGCTGGACAGCTGAATGGACAGCCCACATTCGTGGTAGGACTAAGCCAGGGTTGAACTCAAATTGAGCTCATTAACCGTGTAATCCTGCTTCGTGGTATACCCCCAGTAGGTCAGTGCTGAAATAGTGGGAACTACAGCACTACTTTTAAACTACATTTCATTCTCCTTCCACACATCACAGATGCATTTTTGAATCAAAGTAATTTTTTATTCATAAAAATCACATTAGGTCATTTTATATAGATTAACAATAACAACAAACTATTATTAGAGTGGGGCAGCACGGTGGTGCAGCAGGTAGTGTCGCAGTCACACAGCTCCAGGGACCTGGAGGATGTGGGTTCGTTTCCCGCTCCGGGTGACTGTCTGTGAGGAGTGTGGTGTGTTCTCTCTGTGTCTGCGTGGGTTTCCTCCGGGTGATTGTCTGTGAGGAGTGTGGTGTGTTCTCTCTGTGTCTGCGTGGGTTTCCTCCGGGTGACTGTCTGTGAGGAGTGTGGTGTGTTCTCTCTGTGTCTGCGTGGGTTTCCTCCGGGTGACTGTCTGTGAGGAGTGTGGTGTGTTCTCTCTGTGTCTGCGTGGGTTTCCTCCGGGTGACTGTCTGTGAGGAGTGTGGTGTGTTCTCTCTGTGTCTGCGTGGGTTTCCTCCGGGTGACTGTCTGTGAGGAGTGTGGGGTGTTCTCCCTGTGTCTGCGTGGGTTTCCTCCGGGTGACTGTCTGCGAGGAGTGTGGTGTGTTCACCCTGTGTCTGTGTGGGTTTCCTCCGGGTGCTCCGGTTTCTTCCCACAGTCCAAAAACACACGTTGGTAGGTGGATTGGTGACTCCAAAATGTCCGTAGGTGTGTGTGTGTGTGTCTGTGTTGCCCTGTGAAGGACTGGTGCCCCCTCCAGTGTGTATTCCCGCCTTGTGCCCAGTGATTCCAGGTAGGCTCTGGACCCACCTCGACCCCGAACTGGATAAGGGTTACAGATAATGAATGAATGAATGAATATTATTAGAGTGTAAGACAAGTATGAGCCCTAAATAAGCAATTAATTCTATGACATGTTGACTGGACATGTGTAATGAGAATGAGAATGTCTTTTAGACTCTTTCTATTAATTCAGATCTTATTTGTAATTAATGAACAACGTAAAATAATAGTTATTTTAAACTGTTAATACAGTATCTGCAAAATACATCAGATTCTGCTTTGCCACTGACAGGCCCTGACCGTCCTAATGGCAGTTGGCTTAATACATGTCTGACCACAAAAATGTTTAATCTGAATTACTACAGTCGAAAAGGATTTACAAGCGCAGACTGCCTTCTTCATTTTGATTTTAGAAATATGGCAACCCTACACACACGGTGTATGCTGCGAGAAAAAAAACATTAATTAATGCCTAATCTTTAATGAAACAAATTGAAAGCCAGCGAGGCCCTAGTTGAAATAGCGTTATGCGGCAGAGGAAACCTGATTATTGATGTAGGTGAAGTGAGCTGCTGAAAAAGCCGTGCTCATGCATTAAACACTGCAGTATTTAGAGCAGACTGAACTGATGTTTAGGTTCTTTCCTGACGTTATAACTGTGTATTTGACAAAAACCTATATATAATCAGTTAACACATTGTTCACAACTCAGCTTTGTTTTTCTACCTTTAGATGGATATTCAATTTTTTTTTGTAAAGGCAGCAGCTCCTTGTGGCTTCACTTAATCAGTACCTCATCAAAGAAATGTGCTGCTACGAGGCAATTACCCCAGACCCCCTGATTAAATCTTAGCCCCCTAATCATTCATCTCTAGTGACGGCCCTGATCTTTGACCCTTTATTTTCCCATGGTTGGAAATCTATGCCAAACAGATAATAACATACCAGCAATTAATGTTATCATGGAAGGTGTATTTAAAAACAACTTGTTCAACAAAACTTTAAAAAAAGGTTAAGCCACAATCTGGAAATTCATGTAAACTACTTTAACTTAGTAGTAAGAAGTAAATTAAGTAAACCATTATAAATATGAATTTCTGCTTGGATTACTAAAGTTATTCTTTCTCCTGTTTCTTTCCCTCTCAATCAGTGAGTGCAGTACCAAACGCCAGCCACGAAATTGAGCTGCTGAAATTACAACTGGAGGCTGAGAAGGATAAAGGGAACCTCAGAGAAGAAACTATAAAAATACTAAAACAAGACAAAGAACATCTCCAATCACAGTTGTCAAAGAAAGAAGAGTTTATTCAGGAGCTGATCCGCTCAAAAATGGAAGAAATCCCTGGTCCGAGTAACATCCTTGGTAAGTAAGAAGTTCATATACAGCCAACATTATCTCTAGATCCACTGTCGATTGGTCCCTGTATCCAAGACGTCTTTAAAAAACGATTATGTGTAGGGTCACAGCAATTATGCAATGAAAAATATTATGATTAGCAAAGATTAATTTGAATGATGATGATAGAAAATGTATAAATTTTAGAGTTTATAGTTTATTTGATAGTTTATAGTTTATTTTAGAGTTTATAGTTTATTTGATAGTTTATAGTTTATTTTAGAGTTTATCGTTTATCTGATAGTTTATAGTTTATTTTAGAGTTTATAGTTTATTTTAGAGTTTATAGTTTATTTGATAGTTTATAGTTTATTTTAGAGTTTATAGTTTATTTGATAGTTTATTTGATAGTTTATAGTTTATTTGATAGTTTATAGTTTATTTTAGAGTTTATAGTTTATTTGAAAGTTTATAGTTTATTTGATAGTTTATAGTTTATTTTATAGTTTATAGTTTATCTGATAGTTTATAGTTTATTTTAGAGTTTATAGTTTATTTGATAGTTTATAGTTTATTTGATAGTTTATAGTTTATTTTAGAGTTTATAGTTTATTTGATAATTTATAGTTTATTTTAGAGTTTATAGTTTATTTGATAGTTTATAGTTTATTTTAGAGTTTATCGTTTATTTGATAGTTTATAGTTTATTTGATAGTTTATAGTTTATTTTAGAGTTTATAGTTTATTTGATAGTTTATAGTTTATTTGATAGTTTATAGTTTATTTTAGAGTTTATAGTTTATTTGAAAGTGTATAGTTTATTTGATAGTTTATAGTTTATTTTATAGTTTATAGTTTATCTGATAGTTTATAGTTTATTTGATAGTTTATAGTTTATTTGATAGTTTATAGTTTATTTTAGAGTTTATAGTTTATTTGATAGTTTATTTGATAGTTTATAGTTTATTTTAGAGTTTATAGTTTATTTGAAAGTTTATAGTTTATTTGATAGTTTATAGTTTATTTTATAGTTTATAGTTTATCTGATAGTTTATAGTTTATTTGATAGTTTATAGTTTATTTTAGAGTTTATAGTTTATCTGATAGTTTATAGTTTATTTGATAGTTTATAGTTTATTTTAGAGTTTATAGTTTATTTTAGAGTTTATAGTTTATCTGATAGTTTATAGTTTATTTGATAGTTTATAGTTTATTTTAGAGTTTATAGTTTATTTTAGAGTTTATAGTTTATTTGATAATTTATAGTTTATTTTAGAGTTTATAGTTTATTTTAGAGTTTATATTTTATTTGATAGTTTATAGTTTATTTGATAGTTTATAGTTTATTTTAGAGTTTATCGTTTATCTGATAGTTTATAGTTTATTTGATAGTTTATAGTTTATTTTAGAGTTTATAGTTTATTTGATAGTTTATAGTTTATTTTAGAGTTTATAGTTTATTTGATAGTTTATAGTTTATTTTAGAGTTTATAGTTTATTTGATAGTTTATAGTTTATTTTAGAGTTTATCGTTTATCTGATAGTTTATAGTTTATTTTAGAGTTTATAGTTTATTTTAGAGTTTATAGTTTATTTGATAGTTTATAGTTTATTTGATAGTTTATAGTTTATTTTAGAGTTTATAGTTTATTTGATAGTTTATAGTTTATTTTAGAGTTTATAGTTTATTTGATAGTTTATTTGATAGTTTATAGTTTATTTGATAGTTTATAGTTTATTTTAGAGTTTATAGTTTATTTGAAAGTTTATAGTTTATTTGATAGTTTATAGTTTATTTTATAGTTTATAGTTTATCTGATAGTTTATAGTTTATTTTAGAGTTTATAGTTTATTTGATAGTTTATAGTTTATTTTAGAGTTTATAGTTTATTTGATAGTTTATAGTTTATTTTAGAGTTTATAGTTTATTTGATAATTTATAGTTTATTTTAGAGTTTATAGTTTATTTGATAGTTTATAGATTATTTGAGTTTATAGTTTATTTGATAATTTATAGTTTATTTTAGAGTTTATAGTTTATTTGATAGTTTATAGTTTATTTGATAGTTTATAGTGAGTCAGAGGTGGAACTAGAGGTGGGGCCCCAGGGGCCTTGGCCCAAGTTGAAATCTTGTTCACTTTGTTGCTTCAGAGCACTTCACTGCCTTAATATTGGAAAGTCTGCAAACACCAGGTTCATCTGATTTCTTCAAACCACTTTATACATGCAGCACCAGAGAGATGTCATTACAAATAGCACAGACTTTTACAGGGCTGCTTCTTTGCATGGGGACTGAACTTGCTCTCCCATGTAGGATATGAGTAACTTAACCATTCCACCAACTGCCAAACCCATATGGAGTGGAATGGTATCAAAGGTAGGGAGCGTGAAGAATAGTGAAATAGAATATCTCCACACCATAATGGATATTTTAAATTCCCCTGCTGATGGGCATATTATTTTTTTGTTTGTTTTTTGCCACATACTGTTTCTTCAAGGTTGTTTTTAAATTTCTGAGAGGCTCATGGTATTTTCTTGCTCCCTTAAATCCGTTTCTGTTGTTTGGTCTTGTTTACTGTTAGTCAAGAGTCTTTTATATGGTGGCCTTGTTTCATTTCCCTAGTGTTCCATAATCTTTGACAGACTTTGTATGCTTTGTTCAGTTATTTTCTATTTGATGTAGTTAAAGCTTACTTGTTTTTTTGTTTACCTTTACAGAAACAAAAGTGAAAGCCCACCCAAAGCATCAGATGCCTGAAAAGCCAGTAGAGTCTGATGGAGGCACCACTTCCTCTGTCTTGTCTGACTCGTCTGTGGAGGTGACAAAAACAAAACGCAAAACTCCTGAGCCCAAACCTGATTTCCATCGTATAAGAGGTAAATTTTTCAAAAATAATGGTAATAATTAATAAAAAACGATCAAGCTCACACAGCCACTGTGATGCACAATATCACTTTCATATTAATCCCTTGTTCCATCTCTACCACCGAGCTAAATGATCTCTACAGAGTCATTTCCATATTCGTTCTGGTCGTAGGTATCCCACGTGTTCTGTTTTGGGATTATTTCTTATAAACAATCAGTGACTGCAAATATGTGGATTTGTGAGATCTTGCTGGTGATTTCAAAATATTCATGTATTTTGAATGCAGTTTCAGAACTTTGTAACAGTGCCTTATTTATAGTAATAATCCCAGTGAATAAAAATTCATAAATGAAGAGTCAATTTGCCATTACGTCACCAGAGTAGAAGTGGTCCTTGTGGTGCTAATGCCAAATTGCCCAACATTTACTTGATGATACATTCATATTGATTTTATGGGATGTATCTTTCCAATTTCCCCAAAGGAAATAAGGTCAATATGTAAATAACCTTTATTTTCTCCAAATTTTCTTCCTCTAGTCAAAAATACAAGAAGCATTATTGCAAGATACAAGACAGCCCTGGAAGCATTCAAGAAAGGCAGTTCTATGAAGGCAGCTATTGACAGCGTTGGACTGGACAGAGCCACCATCGTCCGCACAGCTGTTGTTGCAGAGCTGAAAATAGCTGCGCCAGAGCTCTTTGATAGCATTGCGCCATGGAATCAGAGAGTTGAGAAACTTTCTGTTTTTGTTGAAAGGTGCCGTGCAGAAGTGACCAGTGATGTAAAGTCAAAGATCTGTCAAATGAAAATAGATGGAGAGCTGTTGCCAATCGCAACTACTTTTTGAAATGTGCTATTACTGTATTTGATTTCTGATGTGGTTTAATGTGTGAAGTTCAGAGTACATGGCTCAACAGACCAAGGTTACAAATGTTGAATTAAACTCTCATATGTGTTTGGTTTTTCAGACATTTAAGTGTCTTCTCTCCACTTCTTATGGTTTATTCTTTAGTTGTCAGTTCTTTTTCCAGAACTTATCATGTGCAACAGAGGAAAAAAAGTTGAAATGCCATTTTTAGTTTGTAATGTTTAACTTTTCATTACATGCAGGTCTTTGACAGTGATGACACCTGACATTCAGGTGTGCCTTTCAATTTGACCCATTCTTAAAATCATTGATATTATTCTGGGCACACCTGGGCCTGCAAAGAGGGCGATGCATATCATTTTATCAGTTTTGGTTGTTTGAAGACCAAACACCTCTAAGTGTTCTGCTATATTTTGTGAAAAAAAAGCAAAAATAAAAGGTTTAAAAATGAGTGATGCGTCTGTCTTTATATTCATCCTCTGTAATTATTTTACATGTACATTATAAAACTTATGCACACAATGTATTTAAAATGAGATATAGTTTAAAATAATCACTTTATTTGAAGGACTCATTGATGGCATTTTAAACATTTATAATGTATTTATAATTGGTAATACATAGGGGCTTTATCATACACAGGTCATTATCCATTTAAAAGGCATTGTAATGAATAATGACACCTTTGTTACTACAAGTTAGTAAATAAATAATTATAGTTAATTATAAGGGCCTTATGAGGCATTATTGGAGTTTATATGTATGCTTACACAGCATTATAACCAAGTTACAAAGTGTTATAATTTTCTTTATAGTGGCTTATAAATATGGGCTCTATTATACATTTTAAGCATCAATAATGTGTTTATAACTGGTAAAATGTATTATAGGTGCTTTATAATTATGCACAGATTATTATCCATTTAAAAGGCATTATAATGAATAGAGACACTTTTGTTACTACATATTTATAAGTTACAAGACAAATAATTATAGTTCATTATAAGAGCCTTATGAGGCATTATTAGAGTTTATAAGTATGTTTATGATGCATTATAACCAAATTATAAACGGTTATAACTGTAGTTATAAAGGCTTATAAATATGGGCTTCATAGAAAGTGTTACCAATGTTTTTTGATTATTATTAATTATTTATTTCAGCTTATACATATTGGAATAGTAAACAAGTAGATCACCTGAAGAACACATTAACACTGGGTGTGAACGGGGCCAAAGTGAAAGCTTCTATTTCAGATTTACCATTCCGCCTTAAATAGGAAGCCTGATTAATGAACGATTATTTTGTGTTTGTGTTTATGACCCTCAAAGTTCAGTGACGAGGCTTGTGCTGTAAATATGCTTTTGTTTTAAAGCTGGGATATTTTCTCTAATGTCGCTGGGAGCTTGTTCCTCTCTCGTTTTCTGAGCACTGTTTATATTTGGTGTGCGATTGTGCAGTGGCTGAAAATGTTTTTCTCAGTGTTTACATTTGACTTCTTTTTGTTCAGTGTCGTCTTAATTATAGTCAAAACACACCACGTCCAAATCACAGACTCTGTTTTTCTTAGGTACGAGCTGCTGGAGTCGCTTGGTCAGCCTCTGCGTTTAGGTTCTCCTCCATGTGGTAGATAGGGGGCAGAATCACGTGACTGCAGTGTGATAGTGTGATACTAAAGGGACAGTATATGAACTCACAGAGGAGACATAACAGAATTTAAAAAAAGTTTTTAAAAAATTGATATAATCGATATAGACAATGTCAATTAGATGTTGTGTTGATTTACATTAATTTTCGATGAATTGCCCAGCCCTAGATACATTTATGCTCCACTATATTTACTTCAGAAGTCTGAGCTGGGAATACCGTCACTCCCGAGCTGAGCATGTTCCAGTTAAACTGTCGGAAAACCCTATGCCCCCGTTAGCTTGTTCTCATTAGCACTGTTAGCAAAGCCGGTGGATAGCAGCGCGTTATGCGATGCTTCACTGATTTAAACCCCATGGAAACACGTCCACATTCAGCAGTGGGTCGGTACGGTGTGCACGTCTGATATAACAAGACACAAACAGATAGTAGCACTAAGAAAGTGTATACCACCACTGCTTAAACACATTGTGGATATACTGGTAGCTATGTTAGATCCTGAACTCAGGGGTTGGTGAGGCTCTCCCAATTTTTTGAGTAGGAAATCTGACTTGTGTGGAGGGGTGTTCCAGTATAAATTTCTTACTTGGAACGTGGGAAATCGGACAACGAAAGCACACAGTCTAAAACACAAAAATCGTTTACAGCATTTAATATCAATGTGTTCTAACATCATTGGCCTTCCACTGAGATCACTGGCACAGACAAACAACTTTAAAAAAAGATGTCTTATCATTAATGATCGATGCGAAGGAGAGCAGCATTTGCACCTGAAGCCATTCGATTACTGCATGAGATTCTTCAATAGTTTTTTGGAATGGTTTGTTGTTGTCTTTGTGCACTTTTGTAATGTCTTTGGGACCAGCATGAATAGCCACCTTGGGGATAAATAAAATGTATTCAATTGAGTTCAGTTCAGTTCTGTTCAACGTTATATGGTGCATTATTGTCTTATATGGTAAAGTCTTTAAGGTGGAATAGATATTGTGAAAAGGAGCTGTGTGTTAGAGACTCATTATTCATTAGTCATTAGTTTTATTCATTAGGATTTACTCAGTGTTTAGTGTGTGTTTAACATGTGTTTTTTCTTGAAGCTGTGCCGTTGGACAGTTTTGACTGGGGAAACTACATTGGCACTGGGGAAATGAAGGGGGCGCCAGTGAGCTGCTTCAAACACGTGAGTTCATCATCATCATTACCATCACCATAACTGCTCAGACTGCTGGAGTGAAGCAGAAACCCAGGTCACACAGACGAGTGTTTCCTCAGGTCCCGATGGGAAACTGGTGGGACGACATCTCTGAGGGGATCAGAGTGGAGGTCCTGAACTCAGACAGTGTTTTACCCACGAAGGTCTACTGGATCGCCAGCATCATCAAACTGGCAGGTAAACACACGCCCCTTAGCAACGACTTAGCAACCACCTGGGATGTACTGTAGCAACAGTCTAGAAACCAGCAAACAGGCATCATCATATTGAGCTTTTTCCACTGCAGGGTCCCTACTCTACTGGACTCTACTCGTCTTTCCTTCCCCCCACCTGTTAAATCAGGTCCTGGTTCTGGAAGCGGGTTCTTGTTTAGTGGCTGTTCTCTCGTGGTTCAGAGCGAGTCGAGTAGGGACTAAACCGTGGCGTGTAAACCTTGCAGAGCACTGATTGTCCAGAGAGAGTCGTCACTCTACGCCACGCAATGCAGACGACCAGCACCAAATCTCCATTTGTAAAATCTCCCCTTAGAGACGGGGTTAGAGACGACACCCGATATATTTCAGGGGGGAGCTGTGGGAGTGGAAAACTGACCAGGGACCAATCAGAGCGCAAAGACCAGTAGAGAAAAGTAGAAGAGTTCAGCAGAGACAAGTAGAGTTCAGTAGTGACCAGTAGAGTTCAGTAGAGTAGGCATTGTGCATTGCAGAAGTTCCTAAACTGTCAGGTGAACCCCTCAGCAAGTACCTGTTGTTTCCTGTGTGCAGGGTTTAAGGCTCTGCTGCGGTACGAGGGATTTGAAGGAGATTCAGAGCAGGATTTCTGGTGTAATATCTGTGTTCCCGACGTCCACCCGGTGGGCTGGTGTGCATCAGGAGGAAAACCTCTCGTTCCGCCCAAATGTACGTATCTACTCCAACTTTACACACTGCTCCCACTGCTTCCGGAGGATGATGGGTTTATTTCCTTGTTTTCCTGTTCTTCCAGCGATCCAACACAAAGTGACGAACTGGAAGGCATTCCTGGTGAAGCGCCTGACCGGAGCCAAGACCCTGCCACCTGACTTCTCCACAAAGGTCAGGGCCTCGTGAGCATTTCACCTCTTAACCCTACCCCTCCGTGTCGCCTAGGTGTGAGTGTCTTTATTCTGTTGGGAAAGAGGAGTAGGGCTGAGGTGCAGCAGTGTGTGTGAGTAAGAAGTGACTGTATCTTTTAAGGTGGAGCGGTGTGTGTGAGTAAGAAGCGACTGTATCTTTTAAGGTGGAGCGGTGTGTGTGTCAGTAAGAAGCGACTGTATCTTTTAAGGTGGAGCGGTGTGTGTGAGTAAGAAGTGACTGTATCTTTTAAGGTGGAGCGGTGTGTGTGAGTAAGAAGCGATTGTATCTTTTAAGGTGGAGCGGTGTGTGTGAGTAAGAAGCGACTATCTTTTAAGGTGGAGCGGTGTGTGTGAGTAAGAAGCGACTATCTTTTAAGGTGGAGCGGTGTGTGTGAGTAAGAAGCGACTATCTTTTAAGATGGAGCGGTGTGTGTGAGTAAGAAGCGACTGTATCTTTTAAGGTGGAGTGGTGTGTGTGAGTAAGAAGCGACTGTATCTTTTAAGGTGGAGCGGTGTGTGTGAGTAAGAAGCGACTGTATCTTTTAATGTGGAGCGGTGTGTGTGAGTAAGAAGCGACTATCTTTTAAGGTGGAGCGGTGTGTGTGAGTAAGAAGCGACTATCTTTTAATGTGGAGCGGTGTGTGTGAGTAAGAAGCGACTATCTTTTAAGGTGGAGCGGTGTGTGTGAGTAAGAAGCGACTGTATCTTTTAAGGTGGAGCGGTGTGTGTGAGTAAGAAGCGACTGTATCTTTTAAGGTGGAGCGGTGTGTGTGAGTAAGAAGCGACTGTATCTTTTAATGTGGAGCGGTGTGTGTGAGTAAGAAGCGACTATCTTTTAAGGTGGAGCGGTGTGTGTGAGTAAGAAGCGACTGTATCTTTTAAGGTGGAGCGGTGTGTGTGAGTGAGAAGCGACTGTATCTTTTAATGTGGAGCGGTGTGTGTGAGTAAGAAGCGACTATCTTTTAAGATGGAGCGGTGTGTGTGAGTAAGAAGCGACTGTATCTTTTAAGGTGGAGCGGTGTGTGTGAGTAAGAAGCGACTATCTTTTAAGATGGAGCGGTGTGTGTGAGTAAGAAGCGACTGTATCTTTTAAGGTGGAGCGGTGTGTGTGAGTAAGAAGCGACTATCTTTTAAGATGGAGCGGTGTGTGTGAGTAAGAAGCGACTGTATCTTTTAAGGTGGAGCGGTGTGTGTGAGTAAGAAGCGACTGTATCTTTTAAGGTGGAGCGGTGTGTGTGAGTAAGAAGCGACTGTATCTTGTTGGTGGCTGAAGTGTAAATTGTCTGTAAGTGTTTAACACACTCAGTTTTATACAAAGTTTCATGTTCTATTGACTTTGGCAATCTCAGCATTTAAGGTGGAATTGGAAGTTTTGAACAAAAAGACACAGAAATATCAGCTGAATTCAGCTTCATATCACAAAAGTGTGAGAAGAGGGAGATAGTAAATGAGTGTGGAACTCTTTAGAAAGGCACAATGCCCTAAATTCCACTATGATAAAAAAGGTCGATATCACTGCAGACTGGCAGCAGAGTGCCACTGAAGTCCTGCTCTGTTTTGTGTTCTGATGACCTACCAGGGTGTTGAAGGGTCGTCTCGTGTCGTAGGGGGAGATTTAACCACTGCGCCCTTTAACTCAGTTCCAAGGGGAGAGAGGACACTTACAAACAAGGGAGATTCACCCTTAGTGTCCAGCAACAGTTGGTACAGTCCAGTGTAATGATTGGGTACACTGCTCAAAACTGCCTTCATTGTGTTTCTAGAGACCAGTAGAGACCTGTGTCTGTTTTTCTGAGTTTAACCTCGTCTTTGCGCTCTCGCGGGTCCAATGCTGTGATTGGACAGATTCAGATGAGGGGGCGGGGCCATTCTAAAGACTTTGCACTTGATATTAGCACACAGAAAACTGACTGAGGGGGGGGGGTCTTGTTTCACAGTGTGTAGGTTGGTTGGCTCCAGATTCACACTTTATTGTGAACATGCACGGATCAAGGAACCTTTCACAATATATCACCTTTAATGTTAACAAATAAATGTATTAATAAGACTAGCCTGTACCAGTAAGAGTCCTTGAGGAAGACTCCTAACTCTACACTGGTCCACATCCCCGAGTCCTGAGAATGGAAATGTCCACTGTGTCCTATTCATTCTTCTGTGTGTCCACTCAGGTGCAGGAGAGTATGCAGTTCCCCTTTAAGAGGCTGATGCGGGTGGAGGTGGTGGACAAGGCTCACCTGTGCCGGACACGGGTGGCCCTGGTCCAGCAGGTGATCGGGGGTCGGCTCAGACTTGTTTACGAGGAGAGTTCGGATGGATCTGACGATTTCTGGTGCCACATGTACAGCCCCCTCATCCACAACATCGGCTGGTCACGGAGCATTGGGCATCGCTTCAAACGCTCTGGTAAGAAACACTGAGAACTCACTGAGAAATACGATGGGAAACACACTTAGAACACACAGAAACATTCTTCATCCACAACATCGGCTGGTCACAGAGCATTGGGCATCGCTTCAAACACTCCGGTGAGAAACACTGAGAACGCACTGAGAAATATGATGGGAAACACACTTAGAACACACAGAAACACTCTTCATCCACATCATCGGCTGGTCACAGGGCATTGGGCATCGCTTCAAACACTTCGGTGAGAAACACTGAGACTCACTGAGAAATACGATGGGAAACACACTTAGAACACACAGAAACATTCTTCATCCACAACATCGGCTGGTCACAGAGCATTGGGCATCGCTTCAAACACTCCGGTGAGAAACACTGAGAACGCACTGAGAAATATGATGGGAAACACACTTAGAACACACAGAAACACTCTTCATCCACATCATCGGCTGGTCACAGGGCATTGGGCATCGCTTCAAACACTTCGGTGAGAAACACTGAGACTCACTGAGAAATACGATGGGAAACACACTTAGAACACACAGAAACATTCTTCATCCACAACATCGGCTGGTCACAGAGCATTGGGCATTGCTTCAAACACTCCGGTGAGAAACACTGAGAACGCACTGAGAAATATGATGGGAAACACACTTAGAACACACAGAAACACTCTTCATCCACATCATCGGCTGGTCACAGGGCATTGGGCATCGCTTCAAACACTTCGGTGAGAAACACTGAGACTCACTGAGAAATACGATGGGAAACACACTTAGAACACACAGAAACATTCTTCATCCACAACATCGGCTGGTCACAGAGCATTGGGCATTGCTTCAAACACTCCGGTGAGAAACACTGAGACTCACTGAGAAATACGATGGGAAACACACTTAGAACACACAGAAACATTCTTCATCCACAACATCGGCTGGTCACAGAGCATCGGGCATCGCTTCAAACACTCCGGTGAGAAACACTGAGAACTCACTGAGAAATACGATGGGAAACACACTTAGAACACACAGAAACATTCTTCCTCCACAACATCGGCTGGTCACAAAGCATTGGGCATTGCTTCAAACATTCCGGTGAGAAACACTGAGAAATACGATGGGAAACACACTTAGAACACACCGAAACACTCTTCATCCACAAAATCGGCTGGTCACGGAGCATTGGGCATTGCTTCAAACACTGCAGTGAGAAGTACTGAGAACTTACTGAGAAATATAATGGGAAACACACTTAGAACACACAGAAACACTCTTCATCCACATCATCGGCTGGTCACAGAGCATTGGGCATCGCTTTAAACACTGCAGTGAGAAGTACTGAGAACTTACTGAGAAATATGATGGGAAACACACTTAGAACACACAGAAACACTCTTCATCCACATCATCGGTTGGTCACAGAGCATTGGGCATCGCTTCAAACACTCCGGTGAGAAACACTGAGAACTCACTGAGAAATATGATGGGAAACATACTTAGAACACACAGAAACATTCTTCATCCACAACATCGGCTGGTCACAGAGCATTGGACATCTCTTCAAACACTCTGGTGAGAAACACTGAGAACTCACTGAGAAATACAATGGGAAACACACTTAGAACACACAGAAACATTCTTCATCCACAACATCGGCTGGTCACAGAGCATCGGACATCACTTCAAACACTCCGGTGAGAAACACTGAGAACTCACTGAGAAATACGATGGGAAACACACTTAGAACACACAGAAACACTCTTCATCCACATCATCGGCTGGTCACAGAGCATTGGGCATCGCTTTAAACACTCCAGTGAGAAACACTGAGAACTCACTGAGAAATACAATGGGAAACACACTTAGAACACACAGAATCTTTTTTCATCCACAACATCGGCTGGTCACAGAGCATTGGGCATAGCTTCAAACACTCCGGTGAGAAACACTGAGAACTCACTGAGAAATACTTTGGGAAACACACTTAGAACACACAGAAACACTCTTCATCCACAACATCGGCTGGTCACAGAGCATCGGACATCACTTCAAACACTCCGGTGAGAAACACTGAGACTCACTGAGAAATACGATGGGAAACACACTTAGAACACACAGAAACACTGTTCATCCACAACATCGGCTGGTCACAGAGCATCGGACATCACTTCAAACACTCCGGTGAGAAACACTGAGACTCACTGAGAAATACGATGGGAAACACACTTAGAACACACAGAAACACTCTTCATCCACAACATCGGCTGGTCACAGAGCATCGGACATGACTTCAAACACTCCGGTGAGAAACACTGAGACTCACTGAGAAATACGATGGGAAACACACTTAGAACACACAGAAACACTCTTCATCCACAACATCGGCTGGTCACAGAGCATTGGACATCACTTCAAACACTGCGGTGAGAAACACTGAATAAAACACATGGAAACATACTGTGATTACACTATGAAATACACTTTATACTGTTATAAATTGGTTTGTGGAAAAAAAAATCTGTGATAGTGTCTGTGGGTAAGTGGACATAAAGAAGCTCCAGAAAGAGCTCAGAGCCTCAAATAAAGTGTAATGGCAGAGTAGAGCTGGATGGGTGACAGTTAGTTGATATGTGTGGTGCTGTTACAGATGTGACCAAGAAGCTGGAGGGTCAGGTGGACGCACCGGGGCAGCTGTTTATGAAGGTAAAACACTGCAGACACTCAAGACAGTTTGACATACAAACGTATTTCTCCAAAAAAATTAACACAACTAACACACAGCTGAGTTACAGGGTGAAGCAGTTAAAATCTACCCCTACGACACGGTACGACCCTTCAACACCCTGATACTTCATCAGAACACAAATAAAACAGCAGCGCTTCATTCCCAGGCGACTAGCGGCGCTCTGTAGCAGCTCTGCACCAGTCTGCAGTGATATCAGAGGAGCTGCTGGACTTTAGTTACATTTAGAGCCTCATTCTCCTTCAGAAGACTTCCACAATCAGAGATTACCCCCCTCTCCTCGCTCTTCTGTGACATGGAGCTCAGCTCAGATTCTCATCCTGCAGAGTTCTGTTCACACTTAAATGCTGCAGTATTCTCGGATGCCTGAATGTAACCATTTAAGGTGGACCTGTAAATTAACAGCTAACGAGCTGCTGCTCGTGCTGCTTTCTGCTCGTTCTGAAGTAAAGGCCATAATCAACTAAAACTACATTAAACTCAGAGAATACACTGGGGCTCATAGAGTTTAAAGAGAAAATGCTGACACCTGTGGGTTTCTTTGGGCGCAGCGTCTCGCTGGAGATTCACAAGGCATCATAACCCTCCGCTTGGAGGTGACTCAAAGACTGCGATTGTAAAACCTTTTTAATACTCCTTATGGATGGTAAGTGCCACTGCGTCCCCTCTCCCCCCAAACAATATAAATAAATAAATTAATTAATTAATTAATTAATTAATTAATAAATAAAAGAACAAGAAAAAAATATCATCAGAATGATCCTTGAAACTATATTTCATATAGGTCTCGCCAAATATTTGGATTTTGGATTTTTTTGCGCTAGGCTCTTCTTCAACACTACTTTCAACTGATTGACGAGGCCCTTTTCAAATTTCAGACTTGCCCATGGAATCTAGCAATGTGGCGCTGTTCTAAGGATAGCATCACTGATACAGAGCTCATTAATTAGCTGGTAATTCAGAGCAGTGTTAGCATGTAGCATGTAGCATCACTGATACAGAGCTCATTAATGAGCTAGTGAGTCAGAGCAGTGTTAGCGTGTAGCATGTAGCATCACTAATACAGAGCTCATTAATGAGATGGTGATTCAGAGCAGTGTTAGCTTGTAGCATGTAGCATCAGTGATACAGAGCTCATTAATTAGCTGATGATTCAGAGCAGTGTTAGCGTGTAGCATGTAGCATCAGTGATACAGAGCTCATTAAAGAGCCGATGATTCAGAGCAGTGTTAGCGTGTAGCATGTAGTATTACTGATACAGAGCTCATTAATGAGCTGGTGAATCAGAGCAGTGCTAGCATGTAGCATCACTGATACAGAGCTGGTGATACAGAGCTGGTGATTCAGAGCGGTGTTAGCGTATAGTATGTAGCATTACTGATACGGAACGTAGATGTTTTGGTGTTAATTCGAAGTCTGTGCAGGTGAAGGATGTAGATCCGAGCGGAGAGTGGTTTAAAGATGGGATGAAGCTGGAAGCTATTGACCCTCTCAATCTGTCGGCCATCTGCGTCGCCACTGTCAGGAAGGTAGGAGATCTACAACCTGGACAATATTAAAACTAACCTTACAACTCATACGTTATTTATATTCACCTCCAGCTCGTACTTCATTTCCAGTTCCGTATATGTATCTGTATCACGTTCTCAGGTTCTGGCGGATGGATACCTGATGATCGGGATTGATGGTTCTGAGGCAGCGGACGGTTCAGACTGGTTCTGTTACCACGGCCACTCTCCCTCCATCTTTCCCGCTGGTTTCTGTGAAATCAACAGCATCGAGCTCACTCCTCCTCGCGGTACACAGAACTCAGAACCTAACACACACTGCAGGAGATTAGGAACCAGAACCATTAACCCATACCATATCTGACCTTATCTTATAGTGCTTTTCTGCTGCATGTCGCCTAATCTACTGGTCTCTAATGAACTCTACTGGATTCTACTGTCCTCTACTGTACTCTGCTGGTCGTCACTGGTCTCTATTGGACTCTACTGGACTCTATTGGGCTCATTGGACTACTCGGCTCGCTCTGAACCACGAGAGAACATCCACTAAACAAGAACCCTCTTCCAGAACCAGGACCTGATTCACCTGGGGGAGGAGGAGAACAGACCAGTAGAGTCCAGTAGAGTAGGGACCCTGCAGTGGAAACACTGTTGTTAATTTATCAGCCCATACATTACATTACATACAGTACACACACACAGCCCTCTATAACGTTGGTTATCATCACGGTGTGCCACAGAGTGGTGTATAATACGTGGTGTTAGAAATTCGGCATTGAAGAGTCAGGAGACTGGAGTTCGGCGTTGACTGGAGTTTATTTACACATACACAGGACCATGTCTGAGTACAGCTGGATGATCTCAGTCTATCTCAGGATGATCTGAAGTTTGGAAACTGGAGGTTCAGAGGTGGAGGTTTCCTTCACGTGCATGCAGAAAACCACGGGCACAGCTTGGTCATCAGTTTGTCACCAGTTCAGTCTGATCCCAATCCAGTCTGTGACTGTTGCCAGTCTAGTCTGTCCCAGAACATGTAAGACAGAGGAAGGGGGGAAAAGGTGAGAGAAAGTGGAAATCAGGGGAGGGATAGGAGGAAGAATAGGGGTGAGAGGAGGGGTAGGTGTGATGAGGGTGATGGTCAAGGAAATAAGAAACATGATGAGACATGAAACTATGATAGTTTCTCTCAGTGGGTTTAGAGGGGAATGATGAGTGTCTTGATGGTGGTCTAGAAAACCTTTGTAGTCTTTAGACACTGCAGTGGAAGTTTAATTTCACTACATTAGCCGTGTTTACTGACCGTCCTTGTCCCTTCAGGACACTCTCTCCTCTGGTGTCAGTGAGGTCACAGCTGCATAACGTCTCTCCTCCGTGTCCAGGTTACACCAAGCTCCCGTTACGATGGTTCGACTACCTCAGGGACACCAGCTCCGTGGCAGCTCCAGTTAAACTCTTTAACAAGGTTAGACCGGGTCTTCAGACTAAACCCACTGTCCACTCTGTGTCCTCCTCCTGTCCTCACTGCTGTCTCTCTGTGGTGGGGGGACGCAGGCTTTTGTCTTGTTTTTTTTTCGTACAGATTTTTAAATTACTTCCTGCAGTAGTGGGCGGGGCTAACTCTAGTGTATGTAACATCAAATCTCAGAACCAATCAGAGATAGTGGTGTTTTACGTCCCTCCCATTCGATAAAGCCCCTCCTTTCTCCTGGTTATCCCTGGTCTCCTCAGGAGGTCCCGAACCACGGCTTCGTTCCGGGGATGAAGCTGGAGGCGGTGGATCTGATGGAGCCGAGGCTGGTGTGTGTCGCCACGGTAACGAGGATCGTCCACCGGCTGCTGAGGATACACTTCGACGGCTGGGAGGAGGAGTACGATCAGTGGGTGGACTGTGAGTCGCCCGATCTGTACCCAGTCGGGTGGTGTCAGCTGACGGGGTACCAGCTCCAGCCCCCCGCCATGCAGGGTGAGAGAGGGGGCGGCACTCTGACTACAATTATAGCATAACACACTATCCCCTGTCTCAGCTCCACTGTCCCCTCACTGTCCCCTCTCTCAGCTCCACTGTCCTCTCTCTCAGCTCCACTGTCCCCTCACTGTCCCCTCTCTCAGCTCCACTGTTCCCTCACTGTCTCTGTCTCACTGTCCCCTCTCTCAGCTCCACTGTCCCCTCACTGTCCCCTCTCTCAGCTCCACTGTCCCCTCACTGTCCCCTCTCTCAGCTCCACTGTCCCCTCACTGTCCCCTCTCTCTGCTCCACTGTCCTCTCTCTCAGCTCCACTGTCCCCTCACTGTCCCCTCTCTCAGCTCCACTGTTCCCTCACTGTCTCTGTCTCACTGTCCCCTCTCTCAGCTCCACTGTCCCCTCACTGTCCCCTCTCTCAGCTCCACTGTCCCCTCACTGTCTCTGTCTCACTGTCCCCTCACTGTCCCCTCTCTCAGCTCCACTGTCCCCTCACTGTCTCTGTCTCACTGTCCCCTCTCTCAGCTCCACTGTCCCCTCACTGTCCCCTCTCTCAGCTCCACTGTCCCCTCACTGTCCCCTCTCTCAGCTCCACTGTCCCCTCACTGTCCCCTCTCTCAGCTCCACTGTCCACTCCGGTTTGTCTGTAGTTCTACACTTACAGGCTATAGTCCATCTGTCGCTCTGCATACTTTACTCACCCCCCTCTCCCCCTGTTTCTCAGGACCCCCACAGAGCAGGTGTGGTGTGGTGGTGGATCATTGTCAGCGCTGCAGTGACACTGACGTGGTGGTGGTGTGTTAGTGTGTGTTGTGCTGGTGTAGAGTGGATCAGACACAGCAGTGCTGCTGGAGTTTTTAACCCCTCAGTGTCACTGTTGGACTGAGAACAGTCCACCGACCAAAAACACCCAGCTGACAGCGTCCTGTAGACAGTGTCCTGTGGAGAGCGTGGTGAAGGTGGTGAGGTGGAGAGTGTCCTGCAGGTGGTTTTATTGTTTTGGCGGTTGTGTGTAGATGGACAGGTGTAAGCTGTAGGAGTGACAGGGGAGGGTCAGTGTAGCGGCTGCAGGGAGGAGGAGCTGTAACACTCTGTTCCTCTGTCTCTCTTTCTTCAGCTTCACGAGATCATCCTTCAGCAGCAAACAGACAGAGGAAGAAATCCCAGCAGTACAGAGGGCAGAAGAAAAGTAGGTCATCTCTCTCTCTCTCTCTCTCTCTCTCTCTCTCTCTCTCTCTCTCATTTTCTCTGTCTCTCTCTCTCCCCCCTCTCTCCTCTCTCTCTCTGTCTCTCTCGTTTTCTCTCTCCTCTCTCTCTCTCTCTCTCTCTCTCTCTCTCTCTCTCTCTCTCATTTTCTCTGTCTCTCTCTCTCTCCCCCCTCTCTCCTCTCTCTCTCTCTCTCTCTCTCTCTCATTTTCTCTCTCTGTCTCTCTCTCTCTCTATCTCTCTCTCTCGTTTTCTCTCTCCTCTCTCCTCTCTCTCTCTCTCATTTTCTCTGTCTCTCTCTCTCCCCCCTCTCTCCTCTCTCTCTCATTTTCTCTCTCTGTCTCTCTCTCTCTCTCTCGTTTTCTCTCTCCTCTCTCTCTCTCTGTCTCTGTCTCTCATTTTCTCTGTCTCTCTCTCTCTCCCCCCTCTCTCCTCTCTCTCTCTCATTTTCTCTCTCTGTCTCTCTCTCTCTCTCTCTCTCTCATTTTCTCTCTCTGTCTCTCTCTCTCTATCTCTCTCTCTCTCTCTCTCTCTCTCATTTTCTCTGTCTCTCTCTCTCTCCCCCCTCTCTCCTCTCTCTCTCTCTCTCTGTCTCTCTCTCTCTCCCCCCTCTCTCCTCTCTCTCTCTCATTTTCTCTCTCTGTCTCTCTCTCTCTCTCTCTCTCTCTCTCTCATTTTCTCTCTCTGTCTCTCTCTCTCTATCTCTCTCACTCTCTCTCTCTCTCATTTTCTCTCCTCTCTCTCTCTCCCCCCTCTCTCCTCTCTCTCTCTCTCTCTCTCTCTCTCTGTCTCTCTCTCTTGTTTTCTCTCTCCGTCACTCTCTCACTCTCTCTCTCTCTCAACATTAAAGAGAGTGAAACACAGTGCTGATGTAATTGATGTAGGTAAAGTGTGAATGTGAGAGTTCCTCTGTGATGTAAACGTTTGAAAGCTGTGTTCAGACTGAGAAGTGAATGTAGTGTGTTCTGTAAATGAAGACTTTAAAGTGCTGTAAGTTAAATGTGAACAGATGTAAATGGAATGAGTGAATAACCTCACGCTGTAGTGGATAAACAAACCTGTGAAAACATTGTGAAACATGTGAAACATTAACAAGCTCTGATGTGATTGGCTGATACAAAAATGATGGACAGCTCATTCTAGTCTGCGATTGGCCAGTGCAAAATGTGATTGGCGGCCAAGGTTTTTCAGTGGCTGATGCAGAAAAAGCTTGACAGGCTCCTCCCCCTGACCCCGCCCCCTGTGTGTCTCGGGTCTGCAGCATCCCCATTGATCCAAACACAAACTAAAGCTCCCTGTGCTTTTCCAGAAAGAAAAATTCCTATCGGGAAGCGTCCGGTGGGAGGGTCCGGAATTCCTCAGAGGAATGTCTGTGGAGATGAGAACATGACTCCGCCCCATTACCCATCAGCCCCTTCTCCATCATCAGTTGCCACCATCGCTCCCCTGGACTCGGCCGAGAGAGACCCCTCCAAACACACAGCAGGTGACCACTCTCCTCCAGAATTTAAAGAAACAGATTGACCACAGATTGACCAAATATTGACAACAGACTGATTAAAAATATTGACCACAGACTGAAAACAGACTGATGCCAGGCTGACCAGTGTCCACAGATTGATCACAGATTGACAACAGACTGACCACAGATTGACCACAGACTGACCACAGATTGACCACAGACTGACCACATACTGACAACAGATTGACCAGATTGACAACAGAATGATCACAGATTGACCACAGACTGACCACAGATTGACAACAGACTGACTAAAGATTGACCACAGATTGACAACAGACTTACTAAAGATTGACCACAGACTGATGCCAGACTGACCAGTGTCCAGACTGGCCACAGATTGACAACAGACTGACCACAGATTGACAACAGACTTACAACAGACTGACCACAGATTGACCACAGACTGACAACAGATTGACCAGATTGACAACAGATTGACCGCAGACTGACCACAGATTGACAACAGACTGACTAAAGATTGACCACAGATTGACAACAGACTGACCACAGATTGACAACAGACTTACTAAAGATTGACCACAGACTGATGCCAGACTGACCAGTGTCCAGACTGGCCACAGATTGATAACAGACTGACCACAGATTGACAACAGACTTACAACAGACTGACCACAGATTGACCACAGACTGACGACAGATTGACAACAGACTGATGCCAGACTGACCATTGTCCACAGACTGACAACAAATTTACCCCAGACTGACCAGTTTGACAACAGGCTGACAAAAGACTGACCACAGATTGACCACAGACTGACAACAAATTGACAACAGACTGACCACAAACAGACCACAGGTTGACAACAGACTGACCACAGATTTACAACAGACTGACCACAAACAGACCACAGACTGACCACAAACAGACCACAGATTGACAACTGACTGACCACAGATTGACAACAGACTGACCGCAGATTTACAACAGACTGACCACAGATTGACAACAGACTGACCACATATTGACCACAGACTGACATCAAATTGGCAACAGACTGACCACAAACAGACCACAGATTGACAACAGACTGACTACAGATTTAAAACAGACTGACCACAAACAGACCACAGATTGACAACAGACTGACTACAGATTTAAAACAGACTGACCACAAACAGACCACAGACTGACCACAAACAGACCAAAGATTGACAACTGACTGACCACAGATTGACAAACGACTACCACAGACTGACAACAGCTTGGTCACAGATTGACCACAGACTGGAAACAGACTGACCAAAGATTGACAAAACACTGACCACAGGGGTGACGAGACTGTCCACAGACTGACCAGTGTCCTCAGACTGACCACAGGGTGACAAGAGACCGATCCCAGACTGACCAGAGTGACCACAATCTCTCTCACTTTCTCTCTCTCTCTCTCTCTCTCTCTCTCTCTCTCTCTCTCCCCCTCTCTCTCAGTAGTATCTGTTCTGCAGGTTAAAGATGAAAGTGTCAAAGGTGAAGAGTGTAACTTCAGACAGAGCTCATCAGCTCCGGACTTCATTAAACAGGAACAGTGAGAACTTTAAAGAACCTCAGCAGAACACACACACACACACACACACACACACACACACACATAGAGCCCTCAGTGTGTGATGAGTCTGTCTCCTGCTGTGCTCTCTCTGATCTCGCTGTGTGTTTCTCTTCACTGTTTTATTGTAACCGGTTCACGCCGTTCGTCCTCAGACTCCTGCAGCGTTCCCCTCCACCGCAGGAACACACTCCTCTCCTGGGAACACTGCTGTGAGGATCTGATGGCACAGAGCCTCCTCATTATCATCAGTGACACATCCAGTTCTGTTATTGCAGTTCCAGTCAGACACCTGCAGAAAGGATTCTGGGTAATAAATGACTGTAAGCTATACTCAGATAACCACGTCCTACGCTAGGGCCCTGAGTCCTCTCCGGACTTCCCTCAGTGCCCTGTGTGTACTTTTTAATCAGTGTTTTCATTAGGACTTGGATTTGTACTTTTAATCCGTATTTTTAATGAGTGCTTTAGTCAGTACTTAATAATCTCTTCTTTTTACTGAGTACATTTTGAACAGAACTGTCATCAGCACTTTTTCACTAGAACCTTTTATTCATTTTGTTTGGTTCAGTTTTTTTATCAGTACGTTTTTCTTTGGTGTTTTCTTTATCACTCTGTAATCTACAGAAGCCCAGAAGGGTACGATGAAATTAAAAAAAAAATGTAAGGTATGTTCCAGAGATTAAGTGTCACATTATTGATATTTTCTGTATAAAACACCAAAACAGCTCCAACTGTACAACTTTAGTCATCATTAAACATTAAAAAGTAATGTATTTAATTCTTTATTTTTAAATTGTGATGTGAGCCAGAAGAGTAAGAGTTAATATTTTTTTAATGACCCACATGTAAAGTGTGTTAACGTTCTCTGGTCTCTGCCGTCTCGGTCTGTGGGGTCAGTGTTCCCCTTCGGCTCATCACACTAGGAAAAATAAATTGAGGGTGAAAGCCTATCTTTACGTTCATTGATGGCTGAAACTGTTGGTGTTAAAAAGGCAGAAAAAGTAATGTGAGCTTAGTCTCATGAACGACACGTTGAACTTTTTTTTCACCTTAACCTTTCAGGGCTTCCGTAGTAATCAGTGAATGTTTATTTCAGTTCTTATTACTCAGTATTATGTGTTTAAAGCAGGTGTGAAGCAGGTAACCGAGCGTCAGCTGAGCCAGGTGTGTGTTTATCATAAGCTTGAACATCTGTAACACCTTTAGCATCTGGAGGAAGCAGACAGTTGTTGAGATGTTTGTTATTATTTACGGGTAAAAGAGCGATGCTCCTCTGGTCTTCTTCAGAGGGAAGATCTTCACTGTAGCTTCAGAGAGTTTCAGTTTTTATTTCAGACGTTCCTGATCCTGAGGAGAAATCCAGTCCAGTTTTTAGTTATTGAATGTGAAAGAAAAGGCAGTTAGAGTAATAAACTCTCTTAAATCTGACACTCCACATTCAGAGTACCAGGGACTCCTCTGGCCAGGGACACATTTAATCTCCAACCTGGAGGAGCAGGGAGGCCTTGCCCTGAAGCGAGGGACTCTTCACACTGTGCCGAACCCGTCCCTAGAGACCACCAAGTGGTGTGTGAACCAGGCCCGATCGGCACTTAGCTAAAGGGCGTGGCCACCCGGGGTTCCTCGGGCCGCGAGGTGTCCCTCGCTTAAGGGCAAGGCCTCCCAGTTCCTCCAGGTTGGAGTTTAAAGTCTGTCTCTGGCCAGCGGCAGCAGATTTATCACTAAAACAAGTAGAATTTCTACAGAAAGTTTGAATAAAGGTCTCGTAATGTGAAATGATAAATATAGTGACTGGATTTAAGAAGACTTCCTTCGTTAAGAGGGATGTTTATGTGGTGTTGCAGTGTTAATATCAGTGAATGTGTGTAAAGTTGTGTTTGTGTTCAGCGTCCAGGAAGAATCCCTTCAGTTTACAGTTAAATCAGAAATTTGAACTCATAAATATAAATATTAAAATACAGAATTCAATATAAAAGTCCTCAGAAAGAGGTTCACTTTACTGCAGCTGACGGTTTAAACTGTAACCAGGGAACAATGAATTTATAGAATTACCCTATCTCTGAATTATCTCTGAGGTTATAAACATTTATAACATGTCTGTGTTCCAGGAGACGATTATAAATCCTGAAGTATATTTATAAACCATAAAGCTTTATGCAAATCCAGCTCCAGTAATAAACCCCTCCTCTTTAATACACACCTCCGTATTCTAATATTGATCTGCAGATTTATATCAGATACATTTACACAAAGAGTTTATTTCAGAGATAAATTTATACGCTAGTGTAAACATGCACAGAGCTGAGCAAAAGTCAACAGACCTCACCTTCATTTTACCTCCAGTTAAAGCAGACTTTATGTGCACAATATGGAAATAAAACAGTTCATATCTTATTATTCCAGGTGGTTGCTAATAAGTTGCTTTGGTGTAATTGTATCTAAGTGGTTGTCAAGTTTTCTAGGTAGTTGCCATGGTATCCCTGGTCGTTGTTAGGGTGTTGCTACACTAGTTAGGGTGTTTCTGGTGGTTGTGAAGCTGTTAATAGTTTGATGCTGTGATATCCCTGGGAGTTGCTAGGTTGTTGCTATGGTGTCCTATATGGTTGCTATGGTAACACTAGGCTGTTTCTTTAAGGTTGAGCTCTGGGTTGATCTGTCCATTGATCAGAGAAACACCTTCTAACAGCTTCTGCTCGGGTGGTTCTTCTCTCCGGCTCCACGTTCTTTCAGACCCTGGGCCCCACCGTTCATCCGTGTTCCCTGTTGTTTTCCTACCTCTGTTCCGTCCTGAGCAGGGTCTCCCGGAGGACGGGAGGTTTGAACTTAGAGGGTGGTCTCTGACTTTTGCTCAGTCGGGTGTGAACACAGCGCTGGTGTCTACGTCAGAGCGGTGGGCTCGGGACCCTCAGGAAAGTCAGTCTCCGTGTGAACGTGAGCTCGAGGCTCAGACCCAATGTGTTCAGACATGTAGCGAAAAAAACATAGGTGAGCGTTTAACTATGTGTGTGTGTGTGTGTGTGTGTGTGTGTGAATATTTACTGCGTTTTCAGTGCGTTTGTTCCTGTTACTTGTTTGCCCGTTAATGTGCTCCGTTTATTACATTAATATTGTTAATATAGTATATTACAGCAGAGAATAATAATAATAATAATAATAGATTACAATACATTTTTATAGTAACATTTAACTGTAATTCAGAGTTCACACACTCTCCGCTCTGTGGTCATTGTACAGCGACTGTGTGTCGTATTAAAGTCACAGTCTCGTTGTCTTCAACAGAAAAGAACCTAAGACTGAAGCGTGTGGAGAGTGAAGAGTTTATTGGGCGCTGCGTTGGTTCTGAGCTCCATCAGGAAAAAGCTGCAGAAGACTGTGATGGGTTTGTTCTGTTCTTGGGGACAGTACTGTGTCCTAAAGTCCGTGTGAGTGTGGGTTTAGACCAGTTACAGATGGAGGCAGAGTCAGAGTCGGGAACGGAGCGCAGTGACACTGTGTTTATAGGTGTTTTCTGTTGAATAAAATGAGAATGTGGTTTTAATACGACACACAGTCGCTGTACCATCACTGAAGAGTGTGAGGAGAGCAGAGGGCGTCTGAATATTGGATTACAATTATACACAGAAACACTGTAAACTTATTTTAAACCTAATAATACACCTATTATTATTATTATTATTATTATTATTATTGTTATTGTTATTGTTATTGAGCTAAAGCAGCAATAAATTCTTAGAACCAACAGCTAAATCTCCCCCTGACGTTTTATTATCTGCGTTAAAGGTGAAATCCACTGAATTTATTACAGTCCTCCCATAATTCAGTGCGTGAGCTGTAAACACAGTGAAGGAGGGAGGTTAATGGTAGAGAAAATGTCTTTCCAGTGAGTGATGAATGGAACCAGGATTCTCCTCTCATCTAAAGAGTGATGATGATGATGATAGAGGACAGTGTCCCTCACAGCATCCTGTACGTCCCTCTCCTCCAGGACTGGGTTTAAAACCCGGCCCCTTCTCCCAACTACAGTCCAACACCAGCCCTGTGTCCCCCACCGTCTACTGTCCTCACTTTCTGTGAGGGGCTTTTAGAGGAGGACATCTGGGTCCATTCACCTCCACTGTCCACTGTCCCCCACCGTCTACTGTCCCCCACCGTCTACTGTCCCCCACTGTCTACTGTCCCCCACCGTCTACTGTCCCCCACTGTCTACTGTCCTCACTTTCTGTGAGGGGCTTTTAGAGGAGGACATCTGGGTCCATTCACCTCCACTGTCTACTGTCCCCCACTGTCTACTGTCCCCCACCGTCTACTGTCCCCCACCGTCTACTGTCCTCCACCGTCTACTGTCCCCCACTGTCTACTGTCCCCCACTGTCTACTGTCCCCCACCATCTACTGTCCCCCACTGTCTACTGTCCCCCACCGTCTACTGTCCCCCACTGTCTACTGTCCCCCACTGTCTACTGTCCCCCACTTTCTACTGTCCCCCACTTTCTACTGTCCCCCACCGTCTACTGTCCCCCACTGTCTACTGTCCCCCACCGTCTACTGTCCCCCACTTTCTACTGTCCCCCACCGTCTACTGTCCCCCACCGTCTACTGTCCTCCACCGTCTACTGTCCCCCACTGTCTACTGTCCCCCACCGTCTACTGTCCCCCACCGTCTACTTTCCCCCACCGTCTACTGTCCCCCACTGTCTACTGTCCCCCACTGTCTACTGTCCCCCACCGTCTACTGTCCCCCACTGTCTACTGTCCCCCACCGTCTACTGTCCCCCACTGTCTACTGTCCTCACTTTCTGTGAGGGGCTTTTAGAGGAGGACGTCTGGTTCCATTCATTCTGAGTCCCTCTGTAAGACTGTCCATCACTGTGTTTACGTCCAGGCAGTGGATGATGGAGAGAGTTTAGAGACCCAGGAGACCCCAGGAGACCCGAACCCTTACCCCCTCGGTGTGTGTAGCGCTCCTGTGAACTGAGTGGTGTTTTGTGCTGAATGTGAACTCTCTGTACTCTTCTCTGATTTACGGCTAAATCCTTTGCTGTGCTTTTGTTTCTAATTGTGCTTCAGAGACCAAACGATGGAGGAACACTGTAAATGTAGCTATGGCTCGACTGTTTTCAGACCTGTGATCTGGTTTTAAAGAGCAGATCTAGAGGTTAAAGTGATGGTTTGGCTGAGGACGTCCCTCGCGTCCCTCCTTCTGTTTTCCTGACTGTTGCTGAGACGTGCTTGGTGTCTGACGTTGGTTGCTGTCACGTCGCACGTGACCAAAACAGCATCCAGATGCTCCGCCCACACTCAGGGCCCTGTTAGACAATGGGGCACGGACACAGGGGCTGGAGCAGGGTGAGGATCATTCTTGTTTGGGGTCAGTAACAGAACACTGACTGCCCAGGAAACACCACGAGGGTCCGAGTTATAAATACGTTTAGCTGTGTTTATAGTGCATTATGGATATACTGTAGTGTGTAATTAATGTGTTAATGGATCCTCAGAAAGGTCAGACCCCAGCCACGTCTCGAGTGGGTGTCTACGTCTGGACAGAGAGGGGAACTCGACTCCTACTCCACTGTCACTTTAACAGAATGGATTTTGTCCACTGCTTGGTAACTTCTCTACTGGACTCTACTGGACTCTACGCTCTGATTGGTCCCTGGTCAGTTTTCCACTCCCACAGCTCCCCCCTGAAATGTATCTGGTGTCGTCTCTAACCCCGTCTCTAAGGGGAACAGTGGTCTTTGGAAAGCACAACAACGGCGGTGGTAACGTTAAGCGGTGTTTACTCATGGTGTATCGGCGTGTTGTTGTTGTTTGGGACTGAACACAGCTCCGTCATCAGTTCAGACAGATCAGTAGAGTTTGTTCCTTCCTTGTTGCAGCGTCCAGCTCTCGCTGGATTCTTTCGTCGGCCACCGATCCGAGGAGCGTTTGAACCTCTTCAAAAGACCACGGCGTCATTTTACGAGCTGCCGTCGTGAGTCGGATAAAAACAAACGTGATCTCTGCTGCAGCTGGAGATTTTACAGATGGAGAGTTGGTGCTGGTCGTCTGCGTTGCGTGGCGTAGAGTGACGACTCTCTCTGGACGATCAGCGCTCTGCAAGGTTTACACGCCACGGTTTAGTCCCTACTCGACTCGCTCTGAACCACGAGAGAACAGCCACTAAACAAGAACCCGCTTCCAGAACCAGGACCAGATCTTGGTAACAACAAAGAGAAGTAGAGTCCAGTAGAGTAGGGACCCTGCGGTGGAAAAGCTCCATTAAAGAAGACTGGACCCTACACTGTTCTCACTGTGTTCCCTCTGCTCCACCTCCACACTGTGTTTATGAGGACACAGACGTGTGTGTGTGTGAAAGACCCTCTCTGTCCTGTTCACGCTGGTGGACTCATGAGCTGGGTGTGTGGATTGAATCCTGATTAGAAGGTAACCATAGGTATTCACACAGAGCTCTGGAGCTCTGGGAGTAAACCTGGTTTAAACAAGTCTGTGGTGTGTTTACACCTGTGATTGTATGTGAATAACCTCAGTCCAGATTTAATCCTGATACTCAGCACACATCAGACCACAGGGTGTGAACGGGCCACTGTTTCCTGGTGCTATATTTCTCTGAAGAAGTGATAAATCTTGTAAAAACAGAAAAAACGCCCTAAAAAACTGTGATGAAGGAGTGAAGACAAATCTTCTTTCTGTTCTCGTCGTTGAAGTGTTTTGTACCAATAATTTAAAGCAGCCCATCGTTTCCTCTGCATGGCACTTACAGAGTTTTTACACGTTCAGTGCTCAGATGTTTTTATTTTCTTGGCTTTTTCATGATTTCTGTGCTGTTTATGAAGTTTATCAGATGTGTATAAAACTATAAATATATGTATTTGGAAAGAGAAATAGTTGAAGTTTTTTTTTTAAATAAAATTTACATTTTTCTGTTTACCTCTCGTCTCTGTACATCACTCTGTATTACATCAAACACCCCCCTCTACTGACACACACTGGCCACTTTATCAGAAACACCCCCCTCTACTGACACACACTGGCCACTTTATCAGAAACACCCCCCTCTACTGACACACACTGGCCACTTTATCAGAAACACCCCCCTCTACTGACACACACTGGCCACTTTATCAGAAACACCCCCCCTCTACTGACACACACTGGCCACTTTATCAGAAACACCCCCCTCTACTGACACACACTGGCCACTTTATCAGAAACACCCCCCTCTACTGACACACACTGGCCACTTTATCAGAAACACCCCCCCTCTACTGACACACACTGGCCACTTTATCAGAAACACCCCCCCTCTACTGACACTCACTGGCCACTTTATCAGAAACACCCCCCCTCTACTGACACACACTGGCCACTTTATCAGAAACACCCTCCTCTACTGACACACACTAGCCACTTTATCAGAAACACCCCCCTCTACTGACACACACTGGACACTTTATCAGAAACACCGCCCTCTACTGACACTCACTGGCCACTTTATCAGAAACACCCCCCTCTACTGACACACACTGGACACTTTATCAGAAACACCGCCCTCTACTGACACACACTGGCCACTTTATCAGAAACACCCCCCTCTACTGACACTCACTGGCCACTTTATCAGAAACACCCCCCTCTACTGACACTCACTGGCCACTTTATCAGAAACACCCTCCTCTACTGACACACACTGGCCACTTTATCAGAAACACCCCCCCTATACTGACACTCACTGGCCACTTTATCAGAAACACCCCCTCCTCTGCTGACACTCACTAGCCACTTTATCAGAAACACCCCCCTCTACTGACACTCACTGGCCACTTTATCAGAAACACCCCCCTCCACTGACACTCACTGGCCACTTTATCAGAAACACCCCCCTCTACTGACACTCACTGGCCACTTTATCAGAAACACCCCCCTCTACTGACACACACTGGACACTTTATCAGAAACACCCCCCCTCTACTGACACACACTGGCCACTTTATCAGAAACACCCCCCCTCTACTGACACTCACTGGCCACTTTATCAGAAACACCCCCCTCTACTGACTCTCACTGGCCACTTTATCAGAAACACCCCCCTCTACTGACACTCACTGGCCACTTTATCAGGTGGCACATGTTTGTGTGTGTGTGTTTGTGTTTAGGTGTTTTTGGAGGTCTGTGTGTGTTGTTTTGGTGTTTGCTGTTTTTACCGGGTCTGTGTATGTGTGTGTGTGTTTGTGTTTAGGTGTTTTTGGGGGGTTGTGTGTGTTGTTTTTGTGTTTGTGGGTTTGTCGGGTCTGTGTATGTGTGTGTGTGTCTGTGTTTAGGTGTTTTTGGGGGTCTGTGTGTGTTGTATTGGTGTTTGCGGTTTTTTTCGGGTCTGTGTATGTGTGTGTGTGTTTGTGTTTAGGTGTTTTTGGGGGTCTGTGTGTGTTGTTTTGGTGTTTGCGGTTTTTACGGGTCTGTGTATGTGTGTGTGTGTCTGTGTTTAGGTGTTTTTGGGGGTCTGTGTGTGTTGTTTTGGTGTTTGCTGTTTTTACCGGGTCTGTGTATGTGTGTGTGTGTTTGTGTTTAGGTGTTTTTGGGGGTCTGTGTGTGTTTTTTTTGTGTTTGTGGTTTTTTCGGGTCTGTGTATGTGTGTGTGTGTCTGTGTTTAGGTGTTTTTGGGGGTCTGTGTGTGTTGTTTTTGTGTTTACGGTTTTTTCAGGTCTGTGTATGTGTGTGTGTGTGTGTCTGTGTTTAGGTGTTTTTGGGGGTCTGTGTGTGTTGTTTTGGTGTTTGCGGTTTTTACCGGGTCTGTGTATGTGTGTGTGTGTTTGTGTTTAGGTGTTTTTGGGGGTCTGTGTGTGTTGTTTTTGTGTTTGCGGGTTTTTTGGGTCTGTGTATGTGCGTGTGTGTCTGTGTTTAGGTGTTTTTGAGGGTCTGTGTGTGTTGTTTTTGTGTTTGTGGGTTTTTCAGGTCTGTGTATGTGTGTGTGTGTGTTTGTGTTTAGGTGTTTTTGGGGGTCTGTGTGTGTTGTTTTGGTGTTTGCTGTTTTTACCGGGTCTGTGTATGTGTGTGTGTGTCTGTGTTTAGGTGATTTTGGGGGTCTGTGTGTGTTGTTTTTGTGTTTGTGGGTTCTTCAGGTCTGTGTATGTGTGTGTGTGTCTGTGTTTAGGTGTTTTTGGGGGTCTGTGTGTGTTGTTTTTGTGTTTGCGTTTTTTTCGGGTCTGTGTATGTGTGTGTGTGTTTGTGTTTAGGTGTTTTTGGGGGTCTGTGTGTTGTTTTTGTGTTTGTGGTTTTTTTCGGGTCTGTGTATGTGTGTGTGTGTTTAGGTGTTTTGGGGGGTCTGTGTGTGTTGTTTTTGTGTTTGTTTTTTTTTCGGGTCTGTGTATGTGTGTGTGTGTCTGTGTTTAGGTGTTTTTGGGGGTCTGTGTGTGTTTTTTTTTGTGTTTGTGTTTTTTTCGGGTCTGTGTATGTGTGTGTGTGTCTGTGTTTAGGTGTTTTTGGGGGTCTGTGTGTTGTTTTTGTGTTTGTGTTTTTTCGAGTCTGTGTATGTGTGTGTGTGTCTGTGTTTAGGTGTTTTTGGGGGTCTGTGTGTTGTTTTTGTGTTTGTGTTTTTTCGGGTCTGTGTATGTGTGTGTGTTTCTGTGTTTAGGTGTTTTTGGGGGTCTGTGTGTTGTTTTTGTGTTTGTGTTTTTTCGGGTCTGTGTATGTGTGTGTGTGTCTGTGTTTAGGTGTTTTTGGGGGTCTGTGTGTGTTGTTTTTGTGTTTGCGGTTTTTTCCGGGTGTGTGTGTTTGTGTTTAGGTGTCTTTGGGGGTCTGTGTGTGTTGTTTTTGTATTTGCGTTTTTTGCCGGGTCTGTGTATGTGTGTGTGTGTTTGTGTTTAGGTGTTTTTGGGGGTCTGTGTGTGTTGTTTTTGTGTTTGCTGGTTTTTTTGGTCTGTGTATGTGTGTGTGTGTTTGTGTTTAGGTGTTTTTGGGGGTCTGTGTGTGTTGTTTTTGTGTTTGTGGGTTTGTCGGGTCTGTGTATGTGTGTGTGTGTCTGTGTTTAGGTGTTTTTGGGGGTCTGTGTGTGTTGTATTGGTGTTTGCGGTTTTTTTCGGGTCTGTGTATGTGTGTGTGTGTTTGTGTTTAGGTGTTTTTGGGGGTCTGTGTGTGTTGTTTTGGTGTTTGCAGTTTTTACGGGTCTGTGTATGTGTGTGTGTGTCTGTGTTTAGGTGTTTTTGGGGGTCTGTGTGTGTTGTTTTGGTGTTTGCTGTTTTTACCGGGTCTGTGTATGTGTGTGTGTGTTTGTGTTTAGGTGTTTTTGGGGGTCTGTGTGTGTTGTATTGGTGTTTGCGGTTTTTTTCGGGTCTGTGTATGTGTGTGTGTGTTTGTGTTTAGGTGTTTTTGGGGGTCTGTGTGTTTTGTTTTGGTGTTTGCAGTTTTTACGGGTCTGTGTATGTGTGTGTGTGTGTGTTTGTGTTTAGGTGTTTTTGGGGGTCTGTGTGTGTTGTTTTGGTGTTTGCTGTTTTTACCGGGTCTGTGTATGTGTGTGTGTGTTTGTGTTTAGGTGTTTTTGGGGGTCTGTGTGTGTTGTATTGGTGTTTGCGGTTTTTTTCAGGTCTGTGTATGTGTGTGTGTGTTTGTGTTTAGGTGTTTTTGGGGGTCTGTGTGTTTTGTTTTGGTGTTTGCAGTTTTTACGGGTCTGTGTATGTGTGTGTGTGTCTGTGTTTAGGTGTTTTTGGGGGTCTGTGTGTGTTGTTTTGGTGTTTGCTGTTTTTACCGGGTCTGTGTATGTGTGTGTGTGTTTGTGTTTAGGTGTTTTTGGGGGTCTGTGTGTGTTGTATTGGTGTTTGCGGTTTTTTTCGGGTCTGTGTATGTGTGTGTGTGTTTGTGTTTAGGTGTTTTTGGGGGTCTGTGTGTGTTGTTTTGGTGTTTGCAGTTTTTACGGGTCTGTGTATGTGTGTGTGTGTCTGTGTTTAGGTGTTTTTGGGGGTCTGTGTGTGTTGTTTTGGTGTTTGCTGTTTTTACCGGGTCTGTGTATGTGTGTGTGTGTTTGTGTTTAGGTGTTTTTGGGGGTCTGTGTGTGTTTTTTTTGTGTTTGTGGTTTTTTCGGGTCTGTGTATGTGTGTGTGTGTCTGTGTTTAGGTGTTTTTGGGGGTCTGTGTGTGTTGTTTTTGTGTTTACGGTTTTTTCAGGCCTGTGTATGTGTGTGTGTGTGTGTCTGTGTTTAGGTGTTTTTGGGGGTCTGTGTGTGTTGTTTTGGTGTTTGCGGTTTTTACCGGGTCTGTGTATGTGTGTGTGTGTTTGTGTTTAGGTGTTTTTGGGGGTCTGTGTGTGTTGTTTTTGTGTTTGCGGGTTTTTTGGGTCTGTGTATGTGCGTGTGTGTCTGTGTTTAGGTGTTTTTGAGGGTCTGTGTGTGTTGTTTTTGTGTTTGTGGGTTTTTCAGGTCTGTGTATGTGTGTGTGTGTGTTTGTGTTTAGGTGTTTTTGGGGGTCTGTGTGTGTTGTTTTGGTGTTTGCTGTTTTTACCGGGTCTGTGTATGTGTGTGTGTGTCTGTGTTTAGGTGATTTTGGGGGTCTGTGTGTGTTGTTTTTGTGTTTGTGGGTTTTTCAGGTCTGTGTATGTGTGTGTGTGTCTGTGTTTAGGTGTTTTTGGGGGTCTGTGTGTGTTGTTTTTGTGTTTGCGTTTTTTTCGGGTCTGTGTATGTGTGTGTGTGTTTGTGTTTAGGTGTTTTTGGGGGTCTGTGTGTTGTTTTTGTGTTTGTGGTTTTTTTCGGGTCTGTGTATGTGTGTGTGTGTTTAGGTGTTTTGGGGGGTCTGTGTGTGTTTTTTTTGTGTTTGTTTTTTTTTCGGGTCTGTGTATGTGTGTGTGTGTCTGTGTTTAGGTGTTTTTGGGGGTCTGTGTGTGTTTTTTTTTGTGTTTGTGTTTTTTTCGGGTCTGTGTATGTGTGTGTGTGTCTGTGTTTAGGTGTTTTTGGGGGTCTGTGTGTTGTTTTTGTGTTTGTGTTTTTTCGAGTCTGTGTATGTGTGTGTGTGTCTGTGTTTAGGTGTTTTTGGGGGTCTGTGTGTTGTTTTTGTGTTTGTGTTTTTTCGGGTCTGTGTATGTGTGTGTGTTTCTGTGTTTAGGTGTTTTTGGGGGTCTGTGTGTTGTTTTTGTGTTTGTGTTTTTTCGGGTCTGTGTATGTGTGTGTGTGTCTGTGTTTAGGTGTTTTTGGGGGTCTGTGTGTGTTGTTTTTGTGTTTGCGGTTTTTTCCGGGTGTGTGTATTTGTGTGTGTGTGTTTGTGTTTAGGTGTTTTTGGGGGTTTGTGTGTGTTGTTTTTGTATTTGCGTTTTTTTCCGCGTCTGTGTATGTGTGTGTGTGTTTGTGTTTAGGTGTTTTTGGGGGTCTGTGTGTGTTGTTTTTGTGTTTGCTGGTTTTTTTGGTCTGTGTATGTGTGTGTGTGTTTGTGTTTAGGTGTTTTTGGGGGTCTGTGTGTGTTGTTTTTGTGTTTGTGGGTTTGTCGAGTCTGTGTATGTGTGTGTATGTCTGTGTTTAGGTGTTTTTGGGGGTCTGTGTGTGTTGTTTTTGTGTTTGCGTTTTTTTTTTCGGGTCTGTGTATGTGTGTGTGTGTTTGTGTTTAGGTGTTTTTGGGGGTCTGTGTGTTGTTTTTGTGTTTGTGGTTTTTACCGGGTCTGTGTATGTGTGTGTGTGTCTGTGTTTAGGTGATTTTGGGGGTCTGTGTGTTGTTTTTGTGTTTGTGTTTTTTCAGGTCTGTGTATGTGTGTGTGTGTTTGTGTTTAGGTGTTTTTGGGGGTCTGTGTGTGTTGTTTTGGTGTTTGCGGTTTTTACCGGGTCTGTGTATGTGTGTGTGTGTTTGTGTTTAGGTGTTTTTGGGGGTCTGTGTGTGTTGTTTTTGTGTTTGCGGTTTTTACCGGGTCTGTGTATGTGTGTGTGTGTCTGTGTTTAGGTGTTTTTGGGGGTCTGTGTGTGTTGTTTTTGTGTTTGCGTTTTTTTTTCGGGTCTGTGTATGTGTGTGTGTGTTTGTGTTTAGGTGTTTTTGGGGGTCTGTGTGTGTTGTTTTTGTGTTTGTGGGTTTGTCGGGTCTGTGTATGTGTGTATGTGTGTGTGTTTAGGTGTTTTTGGGGGTCTGTGTGTGTTGTTTTTGTGTTTGCGTTTTTTTCGGGTCTGTGTATGTGTGTGTGTGTTTGTGTTTAGGTGTTTTTGGGGGTCTGTGTGTTGTTTTTGTGTTTGTGGTTTTTTCGGGTCTGTGTATGTGTCTGTGTGTTTAGGTGTTTTGGGGGGTCTGTGTGTGTTTTTTTTTGTGTTTGCGTTTTTTTCGGGTCTGTGTATGTGTGTGTGTGTCTGTGTTTAGGTGTTTTGGGGGTCTGTGTGTGTTGTTTTTGTGTTTGCGTTTTTTTCGGGTCTGTGTATGTGTGTGTGTGTTTGTGTTTAGGTGTTTTTGGGGGTCTGTGTGTTGTTTTTGTGTTTGTGGTTTTTTCGGGTCTGTGTATGTGTGTGTGTGTTTGTGTTTAGGTGTTTTTGGGGGTCTGTGTGTGTTTTTTTTTGTGTTTGTGGTTTTTTCGGGTCTGTGTATGTGTGTGTGTGTCTGTGTTTAGGTGTTTTTGGGGGTCTGTGTGTGTTGTTTTTGTGTTTGCGTTTTTTTTTTTTCGGGTCTGTGTATGTGTGTGTGTGTGTCTGTGTTTAGGTGTTTTTGGGGGTCTGTGTGTGTTGTTATTGTGTTTGCGTTTTTTTTTTCGGGTCTGTGTGTGTTTTTGTGTTTAGGTGTTTTTTGGGGGTCTGTGTGTTGTTTCTGTGTTTGTGTTTTTTCGGGTCTGTGTATGTGTGTGTGTGTCTGTGTTTAGGTGTTTTTGGGGGTCTGTGTGTTGTTTTTGTGTTTGTGTTTTTTCAGGTCTGTGTATGTGTGTGTGTGTTTGTGTTTAGGTGTCTTTGGGGGTCTGTGTGTGTTGTTTTGGTGTTTGCGGTTTTTACCGGGTCTGTGTATGTGTGTGTGTGTCTGTGTTTAGGTTTTTTTGGGGGTCTGTGTGTGTTGTTTTTGTGTTTGCGGTTTTTTCCGGGTGTGTGTATTTGTGTGTGTGTGTTTGTGTTTAGGTGTTTTTGGAGGTCTGTGTGTGTTGTTTTGGTGTTTGCTGTTTTTTTCGGGTCTGTGTATGTGTGTGTGTTTGTGTTTAGGTGTTTTTGGGGGGCTGTGTGTGTGGTTTTTGTGTTTGCGGGTTTTTTGGGTCTGTGTATGTGTGTGTGTGTCTGTGTTTAGGTGTTTTTGGGGGTCTGTGTGTGTTGTTTTTGTGTTTGTGGGTTTTTCAGGTCTGTGTATGTGTGTGTGTGTGTTTGTGTTTAGGTGTTTTTGGGGGTCTGTGTGTGTTGTTTTGGTGTTTGCTGCTTTTACCGGGTCTGTGTATGTGTGTGTGTGTGTCTGTGTTTAGGTGTTTTTGGGGGTGTGTGTGTGTTTGTGTTTAGGTGTTTTTGGGGGTCTGTGTGTGTTGTTTTTGTGTTTGTGTTTTTTTCGGGTCTGTGTATGTGTGTGTGTGTTTGTGTTTAGGTGTTTTTGGGGGTCTGTGTGTTGTTTTTGTGTTTGTGGTTTTTTCGGGTCTGTGTATGTGTGTGTGTGTTTGTGTTTAGGTGTTTTTGGGGGTCTGTGTGTGTTGTTTTGGTGTTTGCGGTTTTTACCGGGTCTGTGTGTGTGTGTTTGTGTTTAGGTGTTTTTGGGGGTCTGTGTGTGTTGTTTTGGTGTTTGCGGTTTTTTACCGGGTCTGTGTATGTGTGTGTGTGTTTGTGTTTAGGTGTTTTTGGGGGTCTGTGTGTGTTGTTTTGGTGTTTGCGGTTTTTACCGGGTCTGTGTATGTGTGTGTGTGTCTGTGTTTAGGTGGTTTTGGGGGTCTGTGTGTGTTGTTTTTGTGTTTGCGGTTTTTTCCGGATGTGTGTATTTGTGTGTGTGTGTTTGTGTTTAGGTGTTTTTGGGGGTCTGTGTGTGTTGTTTTGGTGTTTGCTGTTTTTACCGGTTCTGTGTATGTGTGTGTGTGTTTGTGTTTAGGTGTTTTTGGGGGTCTGTGTGTGTTGTTTTTGTGTTTGCGGGTTTTTTGGGTCTGTGTATGTGCGTGTGTCTGTGTTTAGGTGTTTTTGGGGGTCTGTGTGTGTTGTTTTTGTGTTTGTGGTTTTTTCGGGTCTGTGTATGTGTGTGTGTGTCTGTGTTTAGGTGTTTTTGGGGGGCTGTGTGTGTTGTTTTTGTGTTTGTGGTTTTTTCGGGTCTGTGTATGTGTGTGTGTGTCTGTGTTTAGGTGTTTTTGGGGGTCTGTGTGTGTTGTTTTTGTGTTTGCGGTTTTTTCAGGTCTGTGTATGTGTGTGTGTGTCTGTGTTTAGGTGTTTTTGGGGGTCTGTGTGTGTTGTTTTGGTGTTTGCGGTTTTTTACCGGGTCTGTGTATGTGTGTGTGTGTTTGTGTTTAGGTGTTTTTGGGGGTCTGTGTGTGTTGTTTTGGTGTTTGCGGTTTTTACCGGGTCTGTGTATGTGTGTGTGTGTCTGTGTTTAGGTGTTTTTGGGGGTCTGTGTGTGTTGTTTTTGTGTTTGCGTTTTTTTCCGGGTGTGTGTATTTGTGTGTGTGTCTGTGTTTAGGTGTTTTTGGGGGTCTGTGTGTGTTGTTTTTGTGTTTGTGGGTTTTTCAGGTCTGTGTATTTGTGTGTGTGTGTTTGTGTTTAGGTGTTTTTGGGGGTCTGTGTGTTGTTTTTGTGTTTGTGGTTTTTTCGGGTCTGTGTATGTGTGTGTGTGTCTGTGTTTAGGTGTTTTTGGGGGTCTGTGTGTGTTGTTTTTGTGTTTGTGGGTTTTTCAGGTCTGTGTATGTGTGTGTGTGTGTGTTTGTGTTTAGGTGATTTTGGGGGTCTGTGTGTGTTGTTTTTGTGTTTACGGTTTTTTCGGGTCTGTGTATGTGTGTGTGTTTAGGTGTTTTTGGGGGTCTGTGTGTTGTTTTTGTGTTTGTGTTTTTTTCGGGTCTGTGTATGTGTGTGTGTGTCTGTGTTTAGGTGTTTTTGGGGGTCTGTGTGTGTTGTTTTTGTGTTTACGGTTTTTTCAGGTCTGTGTATGTGTGTGTGTGTGTGTCTGTGTTTAGGTGTTTTTGGGGGTCTGTGTGTGTTGTTTTGGTGTTTGCGGTTTTTACCGGGTCTGTGTATGTGTGTGTGTGTTTGTGTTTAGGTGTTTTTGGGGGTCTGTGTGTGTTGTTTTTGTGTTTGCGGGTTTTTTGGGTCTGTGTATGTGCGTGTGTGTCTGTGTTTAGGTGTTTTTGGGGGTCTGTGTGTGTTGTTTTTGTGTTTGTGGGTTTTTCAGGTCTGTGTATGTGTGTGTGTGTGTTTGTGTTTAGGTGTTTTTGGGGGTCTGTGTGTGTTGTTTTGGTGTTTGCTGTTTTTACCGGGTCTGTGTATGTGTGTGTGTGTCTGTGTTTAGGTGATTTTGGGGGTCTGTGTGTGTTGTTTTTGTGTTTGTGGGTTTTTCAGGTCTGTGTATGTGTGTGTGTGTCTGTGTTTAGGTGTTTTTGGGGGTGTGTGTGTGTTGTTTTTGTGTTTGTGTTTTTTCGGGTCTGTGTATGTGTGTGTGTGTTTGTGTTTAGGTGTTTTTGGGGGTCTGTGTGTGTTGTTTTTGTATTTGCGTTTTTTTCCGCGTCTGTGTATGTGTGTGTGTGTTTGTGTTTAGGTGTTTTTGGGGGTCTGTGTGTGTTGTTTTTGTGTTTGCTGGTTTTTTTGGTCTGTGTATGTGTGTGTGTGTTTGTGTTTAGGTGTTTTTGGGGGTCTGTGTGTGTTGTTTTTGTGTTTGTGGGTTTGTCGGGTCTGTGTATGTGTGTGTATGTCTGTGTTTAGGTGTTTTTGGGGGTCTGTGTGTGTTGTTTTTGTGTTTGCGTTTTTTTTTTCGGGTCTGTGTATGTGTGTGTGTGTTTGTGTTTAGGTGTTTTTGGGGGTCTGTGTGTTGTTTTTGTGTTTGTGGTTTTTACCGGGTCTGTGTATGTGTGTGTGTGTCTGTGTTTAGGTGATTTTGGGGGTCTGTGTGTTGTTTTTGTGTTTGTGTTTTTTCAGGTCTGTGTATGTGTGTGTGTGTTTGTGTTTAGGTGTTTTTGGGGGTCTGTGTGTGTTGTTTTGGTGTTTGCGGTTTTTACCGGGTCTGTGTATGTGTGTGTGTGTTTGTGTTTAGGTGTTTTTGGGGGTCTGTGTGTGTTGTTTTTGTGTTTGCGGTTTTTACCGGGTCTGTGTATGTGTGTGTGTGTCTGTGTTTAGGTGTTTTTGGGGGTCTGTGTGTGTTGTTTTTGTGTTTGCGTTTTTTTTTCGGGTCTGTGTATGTGTGTGTGTGTTTGTGTTTAGGTGTTTTTGGGGGTCTGTGTGTGTTGTTTTTGTGTTTGTGGGTTTGTCGGGTCTGTGTATGTGTGTGTGTGTCTGTGTTTAGGTGTTTTTGGGGGTCTGTGTGTGTTGTTTTTGTGTTTGCGTTTTTTTCGGGTCTGTGTATGTGTGTGTGTGTTTGTGTTTAGGTGTTTTTGGGGGTCTGTGTGTTGTTTTTGTGTTTGTGGTTTTTTCGGGTCTGTGTATGTGTCTGTGTGTTTAGGTGTTTTGGGGGGTCTGTGTGTGTTTTTTTTTGTGTTTGCGTTTTTTTCGGGTCTGTGTATGTGTGTGTGTGTCTGTGTTTAGGTGTTTTGGGGGTCTGTGTGTGTTGTTTTTGTGTTTGCGTTTTTTTCGGGTCTGTGTATGTGTGTGTGTGTTTGTGTTTAGGTGTTTTTGGGGGTCTGTGTGTTGTTTTTGTGTTTGTGGTTTTTTCGGGTCTGTGTATGTGTGTGTGTGTTTGTGTTTAGGTGTTTTTGGGGGTCTGTGTGTGTTTTTTTTTGTGTTTGTGGTTTTTTCGGGTCTGTGTATGTGTGTGTGTGTCTGTGTTTAGGTGTTTTTGGGGGTCTGTGTGTGTTGTTTTTGTGTTTGCGTTTTTTTTTTTTCGGGTCTGTGTATGTGTGTGTGTGTGTCTGTGTTTAGGTGTTTTTGGGGGTCTGTGTGTGTTGTTATTGTGTTTGCGTTTTTTTTTTCGGGTCTGTGTGTGTTTTTGTGTTTAGGTGTTTTTTGGGGGTCTGTGTGTTGTTTTTGTGTTTGTGTTTTTTCGGGTCTGTGTATGTGTGTGTGTGTCTGTGTTTAGGTGTTTTTGGGGGTCTGTGTGTTGTTTTTGTGTTTGTGTTTTTTCAGGTCTGTGTATGTGTGTGTGTGTTTGTGTTTAGGTGTCTTTGGGGGTCTGTGTGTGTTGTTTTGGTGTTTGCGGTTTTTACCGGGTCTGTGTATGTGTGTGTGTGTCTGTGTTTAGGTTTTTTTGGGGGTCTGTGTGTGTTGTTTTTGTGTTTGCGGTTTTTTCCGGGTGTGTGTATTTGTGTGTGTGTGTTTGTGTTTAGGTGTTTTTGGAGGTCTGTGTGTGTTGTTTTGGTGTTTGCTGTTTTTTTCGGGTCTGTGTATGTGTGTGTGTTTGTGTTTAGGTGTTTTTGGGGGGCTGTGTGTGTGGTTTTTGTGTTTGCGGGTTTTTTGGGTCTGTGTATGTGTGTGTGTGTCTGTGTTTAGGTGTTTTTGGGGGTCTGTGTGTGTTGTTTTTGTGTTTGTGGGTTTTTCAGGTCTGTGTATGTGTGTGTGTGTGTTTGTGTTTAGGTGTTTTTGGGGGTCTGTGTGTGTTGTTTTGGTGTTTGCTGCTTTTACCGGGTCTGTGTATGTGTGTGTGTGTGTCTGTGTTTAGGTGTTTTTGGGTGTGTGTGTGTGTTTGTGTTTAGGTGTTTTTGGGGGTCTGTGTGTGTTGTTTTTGTGTTTGTGTTTTTTTCGGGTCTGTGTATGTGTGTGTGTGTTTGTGTTTAGGTGTTTTTGGGGGTTTGTGTGTTGTTTTTGTGTTTGTGGTTTTTTCGGGTCTGTGTATGTGTGTGTGTGTTTGTGTTTAGGTGTTTTTGGGGGTCTGTGTGTGTTGTTTTGGTGTTTGCGGTTTTTACCGGGTCTGTGTGTGTGTGTTTGTGTTTAGGTGTTTTTGGGGGTCTGTGTGTGTTGTTTTGGTGTTTGCGGTTTTTTACCGGGTCTGTGTATGTGTGTGTGTGTTTGTGTTTAGGTGTTTTTGGGGGTCTGTGTGTGTTGTTTTGGTGTTTGCGGTTTTTACCGGGTCTGTGTATGTGTGTGTGTGTCTGTGTTTAGGTGGTTTTGGGGGTCTGTGTGTGTTGTTTTTGTGTTTGCGGTTTTTTCCGGATGTGTGTATTTGTGTGTGTGTGTTTGTGTTTAGGTGTTTTTGGGGGTCTGTGTGTGTTGTTTTGGTGTTTGCTGTTTTTACCGGTTCTGTGTATGTGTGTGTGTGTTTGTGTTTAGGTGTTTTTGGGGGTCTGTGTGTGTTGTTTTTGTGTTTGCGGGTTTTTTGGGTCTGTGTATGTGCGTGTGTCTGTGTTTAGGTGTTTTTGGGGGTCTGTGTGTGTTGTTTTTGTGTTTGTGGTTTTTTCGGGTCTGTGTATGTGTGTGTGTGTCTGTGTTTAGGTGTTTTTGGGGGGCTGTGTGTGTTGTTTTTGTGTTTGTGGTTTTTTCGGGTCTGTGTATGTGTGTGTGTGTCTGTGTTTAGGTGTTTTTGGGGGTCTGTGTGTGTTGTTTTTGTGTTTGCGGTTTTTTCAGGTCTGTGTATGTGTGTGTGTGTCTGTGTTTAGGTGTTTTTGGGGGTCTGTGTGTGTTGTTTTGGTGTTTGCGGTTTTTTACCGGGTCTGTGTATGTGTGTGTGTGTTTGTGTTTAGGTGTTTTTGGGGGTCTGTGTGTGTTGTTTTGGTGTTTGCGGTTTTTACCGGGTCTGTGTATGTGTGTGTGTGTCTGTGTTTAGGTGTTTTTGGGGGTCTGTGTGTGTTGTTTTTGTGTTTGCGTTTTTTTCCGGGTGTGTGTATTTGTGTGTGTGTGTTTGTGTTTAGGTGTTTTTGGGGGTCTGTGTGTGTTGTTTTGGTGTTTGCTGTTTTTACCGGTTCTGTGTATGTGTTAGTGTGTTTGTGTTTAGGTGTTTTTGGGGGTCTGTGTGTGTTGTTTTGTGTTTGGGGTTTTTTGGGTCTGTGTATGTGCGTGTGTGTCTGTGTTTAGGTGTTTTTGGGGGTCTGTGTGTGTTGTTTTTGTGTTTGTGGGTTTTTCAGGTCTGTGTATGTGTGTGTGTGTCTGTGTTTAGGTGTTTTTGGGGGGCTGTGTGTGTTGTTTTTGTGTTTGTGGTTTTTTCGGGTCTGTGTATGTGTGTGTGTGTCTGTGTTTAGGTGTTTTTGGGGGTCTGTGTGTGTTGTTTTTGTGTTTGCGGTTTTTTCAGGTCTGTGTATGTGTGTGTGTGTCTGTGTTTAGGTGTTTTTGGGGGTCTGTGTGTGTTGTTTTGGTGTTTGCGGTTTTTTACCGGGTCTGTGTATGTGTGTGTGTGTTTGTGTTTAGGTGTTTTTGGGGGTCTGTGTGTGTTGTTTTGGTGTTTGCGGTTTTTACCGGGTCTGTGTATGTGTGTGTGTGTCTGTGTTTAGGTGTTTTTGGGGGTCTGTGTGTGTTGTTTTTGTGTTTGCGTTTTTTTCCGGGTGTGTGTATTTGTGTGTGTGTGTGTTTGTGTTTAGGTGTTTTTGGGGGTCTGTGTGTGTTGTTTTGGTGTTTGCTGTTTTTACCGGTTCTGTGTATGTGTGTGTGTGTTTGTGTTTAGGTGTTTTTGGGGGTCTGTGTGTGTTGTTTTTGTGTTTGGGGTTTTTTGGGTCTGTGTATGTGCGTGTGTGTCTGTGTTTAGGTGTTTTTGGGGGTCTGTGTGTGTTGTTTTTGTGTTTGTCGGTTTTTCAGGTCTGTGTATTTGTGTGTGTGTGTTTGTGTTTAGGTGTTTTTGGGGGTCTGTGTGTTGTTTTTGTGTTTGTGGTTTTTTCGGGTCTGTGTATGTGTGTGTGTGTCTGTGTTTAGGTGTTTTTGGGGGTCTGTGTGTGTTGTTTTTGTGTTTGTGGGTTTTTCAGGTCTGTGTATGTGTGTGTGTGTGTTTGTGTTTAGGTGATTTTGGGGGTCTGTGTGTGTTGTTTTTGTGTTTACGGTTTTTTCGGGTCTGTGTATGTGTGTGTGTTTAGGTGTTTTTGGGGGTCTGTGTGTTGTTTTTGTGTTTGTGTTTTTTTCGGGTCTGTGTATGTGTGTGTGTGTCTGTGTTTAGGTGTTTTTGGGGGTCTGTGTGTTGTTTTTGTGTTTGTGGGTTTTTTGGGTCTGTGTATGTGTGTGTGTGTTTGTGTTTAGGTGTTTTTGGGGGTCTGTGTGTTGTTTTTGTGTTTGTGGTTTTTTCGGGTCTGTGTATGTGTGTGTGTGTCTGTGTTTAGGTGTTTTTGGGGGTCTGTGTGTTGTTTTTGTGTTTGTGGTTTTTTCGGGTCTGTGTATGTGTGTGTGTGTCTGTGTTTAGGTGTTTTTGGGGGTCTGTGTGTTGTTTTTGTGTTTGTGGTTTTTTCGGGTCTGTGTATGTGTGTGTGTGTCTGTGTTTAGGTGTTTTTGGGGGTCTGTGTGTTGTTTTTGTGTTTGTGGGTTTTTTGGGTCTGTGTATGTGTGTGTGTGTTTGTGTTTAGGTGTTTTTGGGGGTCTGTGTGTTGTTTTTGTGTTTGTGGTTTTTTCGGGTCTGTGTATGTGTGTGTGTGTCTGTGTTTAGGTGTTTTTGGGGGTCTGTGTGTTGTTTTTGTGTTTGTGGGTTTTTTGGGTCTGTGTATGTGTGTGTGTGTCTGTGTTTAGGTGTTTTTGGGGGTCTGTGTGTGTTGTTTTTGTGTTTACGGTTTTTTCGGGTCTGTGTATGTGTGTGTGTGTCTGTGTTTAGGTGTTTTTGGGGGTCTGTGTGTGTTGTTTTTGTGTTTACGGTTTTTTCGGGTCTGTGTATGTGTGTGTGTGTCTGTGTTTAGGTGTTTTTGGGGGTCTGTGTGTGTGTTTATGTGTTTGTGTTTGTTTTTGTTGGGTTTTTTTTTTTTTTTTTTTTTGAGCGTTTGTTTTAATACTTTATTAAATGTAATAATTATAAAGACCTTTGTTTTAAGGTTAATTCTCTGAAGTTTAGTCATTTCCTGTTGGTTTTAGTGTTATTTTTATGAAATATTTATTATTCTGTAGTTAATATTTTATTAAGTTTAATCATTTTAAAGACATGAGTTTCAGGTTAATTGTCCCTATTTGTGTAATTTCCTGAAACAGTTGCTTAACTACCGGGAGGGAGCGTCTTTACGTAAGAAATGACGTGATGGTTTCGGGAGAGGGAGGGCGAAGGGGAGGGGCAATCGTAGATAGTTAGGAATCAGGCGAGCCTTAGTTTGCACTATAAGGAAGGCGGGGCTAATGTTTAGAGGCGCCTTGGAGAGGGCAGTGCTACAGAGAGCGACCTTTTAAAAGGGGGCGGGGCTACAAAGTACTACACGGATTTGAATTTAAACCTGTTACATATGCATGGCCTGGGTGGGGCGGATGATGACGTCACGCCAATGGGCGGGGCTATGGATATGTTTTTGAGCCGCTGGCTCGGAGCTGAGCGCCATTTTGTGCCTGTGTTTGTTACCAAGCGCAGCTTTAATCCGCGACGAGAGAAGCTACAAAACACAGCCCTCACTCCGTTACCGTCCGAAAGGAAAGGGAATCTTATCGTATGTCCGCTATCCAGAACCTCCAACCCTTCGGTAAGCCTGTCTAGAACATTGGCTAGAACCCGGCTTTATCTAGAACAAATTTGGGCTGACGGGGGGAAGGGCGGAGTCTGGGGGAAACCTGAGAAAATGAGCGAAAATGTCGTTATAACGGCCTTAACAGCCTTCTTTTTAGATGAATAACGTACTATTTTAGAGTTTGTAATGTACTGGCTGGGGAATAAATCGTGTCTGACGAGAGATTTTAACCGGATTAACGGTTTACTGGCTGTTTTTTTGTTGTCTTTTTGTTAAATTATATCTGTTTAAGACTGAATTGTGCCTCGATAATGGGAGACGTACTTAAAGCGTAGGAAATCGAAAAAATAAAAGTAATTCGGCACTTCGTTCCACATTAAATGTTTTATTAACTACCGTAGCTTTTAAAGTGGAACGAAAAATGGGATATATTCGGTAAATATAAAAAAAATACGAATAACATTCCTCGTTTGTAATGGTAACGTCTCAGCTGAAGATGTGTGGCTGAAAATCAAACGTAAAGTGTGTATTTTTGAAAAAGTACACGGAGTCTAACCCAGGAGCCCGACTGTAGCTCAGGCCTCGACCTCTAGTTGTAGGAGGTCTGACGTTAATCCGACCCTCGTCATCTCTCTCGGTTTAATTCCCTCTTTCCTTCACATTTAAACGTGGTTTTGAAGCGGTGTTGTGCTTCTGAGACATTTTAACCTGAAGTCACGGCAGTGAAGTGTTTGAGAAAGTGTTTTCTGTGCTGTATGTGAAGGAAATGTCCAGCTCGGCCTCCTGCGCCAAATGCAGGCCGTGTGTGGGGTTTATATTGGGCTCAGAAACAGGACTCCGCCACAGGATTGAACTAATCCACGTTTACATCTTTAAATATAGACCCTGCTCGGTCCTGGCCCCCGTTTACAGCCCCCAGGTCAGCCCTCAAGGCCTTTATTAACCAGCCGTGGCCGCGGGGAAGAGTTTATCACCTCATTATCAGACTCCACCCCTGGCTTCGTCCTGGTTTCTGATACAAGACAAAGCCGGGTGTCTGTGGTGTGGATTTATGTGTGATTTGTTGTTGTTGTCCTGTGAATATGAATATAAACTAAGCTTGGCACACCACTGAGAGCTGACCAGCCCAACTCTGCCCGACTGCTGTGTAACACACTGGAAACAAAGAGCTGATTTGATTTGTGATGTCTTTACCGTTGTGATTTCATTGGAACAGTGGTAACGGATGGTAAAACCACAGAATAGTGATGAAGCTAAAGAACAGACATAACCAATAAAATGGATAATAAAACTGACCTTAAACACTCACCCAGAGACACAGTCTGCTCCTCGGTCTGCCTTCACTAATCCACACAGCTTAGTTCACCTCGGCCTCGAATCCTCTTCCGTTTCTCCCTTATCCCCCGGTTATCACCAAAGCTGGGGTGTGTAGGTCCGTGCTTGCTTTGTTAGTTTTATTAGTGGTTACTCTCACACAGGTTTAACACTGAAAAGGCCAGTGGTGGACATCTGGTTTTTCAATAAAGCGCTCCTTTAACAGAGCGGCGGTGGGTTATTTGTTTAAAGGTGTCAGATGATTTTTGGAGAGACAGACACCAAAAACAGGCCATATACATTCTCAACGAACAGCAGGAAAAGGGCAGGCAGCATTTAAACGCCAGCCTGTAACATTTAACAGAGAATAAGTCAATGATAAAGTCATTACGGCAGTAAAGCAACCATAAATTCACAAAATAAACCCCCCGAAGTAAACCAAACAGTCATTTCCAAACCCCAGTTGGAAACAAAGGGTAAAAGTCTAATGTGAAGTTGTTTGTGTTTGACTCCGCTCTGTGGCTGAGGAATGTGAACACATGATCATCTCTCTCTGGTCCAGATTGTTTACATCTCATATTTCTCTCCCTCCCTTCCTCCCCCTCTCTCCTCTTTATCTCCCCTCCCCCCTCCCCTCAGACCCCTTTGCTGATGCAACTAAGGGTGATGATCGGCTCCCAGCTGGGACTGAGGACTACATCCACATAAGAATCCAGCAGCGGAACGGCAGGAAGACTCTGACCACTGTTCAGGGCATTGCCGACGACTATGACAAGAAGAAGCTAGTCAAGGCCTTCAAGAAGGTTCGCCTCTTAAATACATCACCACAGGATGATAATAAAAACATATACGCGGCGTCTTTCACAAAGCCGTGTCTTGTGTCGTAGCAGAGAGGGACATAATTAGTGGAGGACTCTAATACGAATAAATGTTTTGAGCAGAGATTTGAGGTGAGACCAGGTGAAACAGACAGAACGGGTGGAAGAGAGCCAACGTTTGGCTACAACCAATCATAGCCACTCTGAAAAAGGGACAGTTGGGAGATGTAAGACAGTGGGGAGGGACAGTATGAAGAAATAAAAGCAGAGAGAGATGTAGGATTGTGGTGCTTACATAACACTGACCTTCTAAAGACACAAATATGATAATCCACACGTCCATAATACAGTGCTACCTTTAAGACCAGAGGACGCCACTCAAGGCCTCTTTAAATATACCACCACCAATGGACACTCTGGGGAGGCTGTTTACAGAGTGTGGTCAGAACACCAGAGGAAACGGAAGAGGTTAAATAAAACAACCTCAGCCGACCGTGCAGTAAACCATAACACAGCCCATCAGACAATGAGAAGACTAGAACATATATCAGTGTCAGGAAGACAGTAAACAGACCTTCACCACAGAGCCATGTCCTCAGTGAACGGGTTTACAGAAAATAATCACGATTTAAGGCAGTCGTGTTACTGGTCTGTAGACTTGCGGTGGATCAGTCCACCTTAGCTCCTTTAGTCAGAGTCACTGGGCATACTTTAAATTACTGCCCGATGAGCTGGAACCAGTCCAATAAGACAGACAGGTTTAATCCAGTACTGATACTGAAACAGTGTCCCTTCTCTAACGATGCTGCAGTTCTCACCTGACTCTAATATTCACTCTGAACTGTCACAGAAACAGTGAACGGTAAGGAAATATCAGTGTGAAAAGTGTTATGGCAGACTCATTGAAAGCATTAGGTACCAAAACCCCTGCAGTACCTTCACATCCCACTAGGGGAGGCATCGTACACTTGTTTCTCTAACAGCAGTGTATTTATAGCAGGTATAAGATTATTCACGCAGAACAGACACCTGTTTTCCTGTTGTGAAACATCAGTAACGTGCACAGAGTCCTGACCCCTCTCTGTTCCTGGTTTACAGAAGTTTGCCTGCAATGGGACAGTGATTGAGCACCCTGAGTATGGTGAAGTGATCCAGCTGCAGGGCGACCAGCGCAAGAATATCTGCCAGTTCCTGACTGACGTAAGTGTCTGTGCTTAGGTTCCTCAGACCTGGTTCTAAGCTCCAGATCAAGCCTGACCTCCAGTGTGAATACTAGCAGCTTCTGAGACCAGGCAGGATCACTTAGTCTAGCTGGATAACTTGAGCCCAAAGGCTAAATCAAGCCTGAGGGAAAGGGTTTACTGAACTGAGTGTCAAGAATAAGAATGGTTTGTTAGCCAGAGGAATTCAGCCCAATTTATACAGAGCGTCCAATTTTCCAGTCCCTTAACTCTCCTCTTACGGTGCTTTTCCACTGCAGGGTCTCTACTCCCCGGGTTCTTGTTTAGTGGCTGTTCTCTCGTGGTTCAGAGCGAGGCGAGTAGGGACTACACCGTGACGTGTAAACCTTGCAGAGCTCTGATTTCCAAAGCCCTCTGTTCCTGTTGGAGACCGGGTTTTGGCACAACACTCCAAACTTTTCTGGGGAGAAGCTGTGGGAGTGGGAAACCAACCAAGTCTGAAAAGCACTTTGAGTTGAGTAGGTGCCATGCAGTGGACAAGCCTGAGCTTCTGGGTTTAAAAGACCAGAATATTTCACTCATTGACGTTCTGGGTTTAATCTGTTTACGTTTGGTCAGTGTTGACTTTGGGCGCGAGGTACTCGGCTAAAGTAATCCAAAGTTCAGGATGGTACCCGAGGAACGTCCCCAGCTCCTACTGTTGGACCACACTGATATCAGGCGAGGTGTATTTGGCTGATGCAGCAGGGTATTTCCCCGAGCCGAGCTTCTCAGACAGATTACGTGAGCTCAAAGGCCATTGTTGTTCAGTAGGAAAGCCCCCAACTTTCTCACAGTGCTGCCTCTGGGCTTCAGGTGACCTGCTAAACTGAGAAATCCTGCTGTAGGAATTCCAACGTGTGGTATTTAACATTCCTCTCTGTTTCCCGACAGATTGAACTGGCCAAAGAAGAGCAGCTGAAGGTTCACGGTTTCTAGACGCTTCAGCGACCGGCCCCTGACTCACCCTGACCACCCCCACACTGCCCACTGCCCCAAATCTGCCCCCACCCCCCACTTCCCTTTCGGTTTTACTCCCCTCCCCCTTCTCCCCGGTCCCAAATGATCCCCGTAAATAACACACAGTGAAGATGGAAGTGAAAGCGTGCGATGTGAGACTCTTCAGCAGCAGGGCCTGTCTCCGGCAGAGCCCCGGCGTCCAGCTACATCATGGACTGTCTTTGACACACACAGTGCGGGACGAGTGGTGATCCCCCTCTTTCCTCTCCTCCCCTCGTTCTCTCTCTTCCTTTTTAGTTGCTCCTGTGCTTTCCAGCACAATTCCATTTGTTTTTCTTTGTTTTGTACAAATGTTTCAATAAAAATCCTCAGATGCTACATTTTGCACAATCCTTCGATGGTTGGTTTAAGTTGGGCTGGTCCGGGTCTGGGTTGGGGGTAGGTTCGCGTCCTGATGTAGGTTTAACTCGAGCCTGACTTGAGAGCGTAACGTTTGCCTGAATAATGTTGTTATATTATTATGATATTAATTATTCTCTTGATTTTTGTGATTAATCCTCCTGTAAAGGATTGTGGGTGGTCCTGTCGAGAAATGGCACCAGACCGAAACCCACCTTAACGTTCAACATTCGCTTCTGAAACCTTTTTATTTTCCACTTTTAAAATATGCTTCATTTCAATTTTCTAAACTTGTAATACCATTATTTTGTTTTGACTGGAATAAAGTAAAAATCCCTCACTTTCTCAGACTGTGCTCCTGATTTAAACAGTGTCTCAACAGAGGGCTTTCTCCACTGTCTCTGCACCTTACACTGACTCCTAGTGGCCTTCTTCTCCCAAGTACTGTTCAAAGGTTTACAGGCAATTTCTGAAACAGTTGCCTGTTCTCTACCTACTGCACTATTTTATGGTCCTGCCCTTGTGGTTTTCCACTCCACCAGGTAAATCCAATCCTGGAGGCAGGTTCTTGTTTAGTGGCTGTTCTCTCGTGGTTCAGAGCGAGTCGAGTAGGGACTAAACCGTGGCGTGTAAACCTTGCAGAGCGCTGATCGTCCAGAGAGAGTCGTCACTCTACGCCACGCAACGCAGACGACCAGCACCAACTCTCCATCTGTAAAATCTCCAGCCGCAGCAGAGATCACGTTTGTTTTTATCCGACTCACGACGGCAGCTCGTAAAATGACGCCGTGGTCTTTTGAAGAGGTTCAAACGCTCCTTGGATCGGTGGCCGACGAAAGAATCCAGCGAGAGCTGGACACTGCAACAAGGAAGGAACAAACTCTACTGATCTGTCTGAACTGATGACGGAGCTGTGTTCAGTCCCAAACAACAACAACACGCCGATACACCATGAGTAAACACCGCTTAACGTTACCACCGCCGTTGTTGTAGTTTCCAAAGCCCACTGTTCCCCTTAGAGACGGGTGGGGGATTAGTGGGAGTCGTAAACCAACCACAGTAGAGTCCAGTCAAGTAGGGACCAATGCAGTGGAAAATGCCGTGAAAGTCTGAAGGCATTAGTCATGCCCTGGTTCAGGGGCTGCACTTCTCTAAGGAATTTAGACTTTGAAGAAGGAACTGAAATAGAAAAGTGTTCGGCAGATTTTCTCTCTGCGTCACCAGCTGATCCCTCTGTTTATTATGACGGCTGCAGCTGGATCACTGCACGTTCTCTTCAGAATGAAGTAATCCCTAAAATACTTTCTTCATGAATAAAAATTTAAAACAGATATAACCCCCCCCCCCCTCCATATAGTTATGGCTATAACACTTTCATGATTTTGTGACTTCTGCCTGAAGAGTGCAACGCTTTGCACTCAAACAATCCCATAATGCACCATGATTGGTAGTGCTGGTCATGAGGATTGAGACAGCAACATTCCGCTCCCTGAATCCTCTGTGTGAGGTCATGGCTGGGCCCAACCAGTGTATTGTTCACTACCCTCCTGCACTCAGTTCCCTTGGGTAGTGCACTGTATGGTGAGCAATGTAGGGAATAGAGAGTAGGGAACCATTTCCGACAGCTATTTATTTTTAATGAGAAGCACTGAATAGCACCCTCATGTGGTGCAGTCCCTAAATGTGAGTGAACGAATGAGTTAATATTACAAAAGATCTACTGCTTTAAAACCACATTTCCCTTAGTAAAGCTCTGTTCTGTAAGGGGAGGGAACTCATGTCAGCTCCAGGGTCCAGGTTCAGGTTCCTTCAGGAATAGATCTGGCGCCGTCTGATCTCCAGCAGTTTGTTTATAGCAGAGATTACACAACCTCCAGCTCCAGCTCACTGTCGTCAGCACATGCCCTGCTCCACAAAACCAGAACCTGCACATCCACTGGGGCTCAGCACGTCCGGGTCAGGACTCGGAAAAGGAGACCTGCTCCTCCTCCTCCTCCTTCTCCTCCTCCTCCTTCTCCACCTCCTGCTCTTAGGAAAGCTAGGGTGGTGTTGGGTCCAGCAGGGGGCGCTGTCCCTGTGCACTGTGTGGATCCCAATGGTCTCACACACACTCGCCCACTCACCCAGTCACTCACACACACTCACCCACTCTCACACACTCACCCAGTCACTCAAACACTCACCCAGTCTCACACACACTCACCCAGTCACTCACACACTCACCCAGTCTCTCACACACTCACCCAGTCTCACACACACTCAGCCAGTCACTCGCACACTCACCCAGTCTCACACACACTCACCCAGTCACTCACACACTCACCCAGTCTCACACACACTCACCCAGTCACTCACACACTCACCCAGTCTCTCACACACTCACCCAGTCTCACACACACTCAGCCAGTCACTCACACACTCACCCAGTCTCTCACACACTCACCCAGTCACTCGCACACTCACCCAGTCACTCACACACTCACCCAATCTCTCACACACTCACCCAGTCACTCACACACTCACCCAGTCACTCACACACTCACCCAGTCTCTCACACACTCTTCCAGTCTCTCACACACTCACCCAGTCTCACACACACTCTCTTGATATATTTATAAGATGTTTGAGTTAAACCAGGACCCTCATTCTTCAAAAAGGAGACTGTGGCCTGTGTGTATTTTTGTTTGTTTCTAGACGCTGCAGCAGCATTGTTTTATTTTGTTTATTAATTTGTTCAACCTTCTTTAAATAAACTTACATTTCCTTTAAATCTTAATGATCTACGTCACTTCTCTTGAGCTGAGGTTATAACTAAAGAGTAGATAACTAGATATAATATATATATATGAACACAGTTTATATGAATAAACAGAGTGAAGGAGTAGTTATATGTTCATGTGTCCAGTAGAGGGCAGTATTGCAGTGTCTATCTCTCTCCCTCTGTATTTCTCTCTACTCCCTCCCCCCTTACACTCTTTGTTGTTCTGCTGTGTTACTTTGATCTCATGTGACATCACGCAGTTCAAAGGCCTGCAGAGTCAACAGAAGTGAAAGAGCATCCGGTCATTTGAGCTGCACCAAATGTCCACAAGGTGGAGCTTTATCACCGACAGAAAGGCCATACAGCGGGGAGTCATTAGACCCAATTATCCCTGTGCCCCACTAATATCAATGCAGTAAAAATATTAACCCGGATTTCTGCAGAACTACAGATGCACCACGCTCACTCACTACAGGAACTACATTTCCCATAATGCAGCAGTGTCTTTCGCTTTCAGTCAGAGCCAGATTTGTTCGGTTTCTACACGGAGTAATGGGCATTACTCAGCCCCACAACGGACAGGTAATTACTTCTCACAGCGATACAATGTGTTTATAGACATTTATAACTCTATAATCTCCCAGAAATACACAATACAGCAGTAAACACTCAGACACTCCCCGTCCTCAGAAAACAGCAGAAAGAGCAGGTGATGCCCCATTTCAGGAAAGTGCACAATAACAGAATTAATGCAGCTCTTCATTTCTCATCCTCAGCAGAGTAAAGGCAGGTTTGATGGTTGTGAGGAGCGGTGTGTGTGAATGAAGAAGCGACTGTATCTTTTAAGGTGGAGTGGTGTGTGTGAGTAAGAAGCTACTGTATCTTTTAAGGTGGAGCGGTGTGTGTGAGTAAGAAGCTACTGTATCTTTTAAGGTGGAGCGGTGTGTGTGAGTAAGAAGCTACTGTATCTTTTAAGGTGGAGCGGTGTGTGTGAGTAAGACGCGACTGTATCTTTTAAGGTGGAGCGGTGTGTGTGAGTAAGAAGCGACTGTATCTTTTAAGGTGGAGCGGTGTGTGTAAGTAAGAAGCGACTGTATCTTTTGAAGGTGGAGCGGTGTGTGTGTGAGTAAGAAGCGACTGTATCTTTTAAGGTGGAGCGGTGTGTGTAAGTAAGAAGCGACTGTATCTTTTAAGGTGGAGCGGTGTGTGTGAGTAAGAAGCGACTGTATCTTTTAAGGTGGAGCGGTGTGTGTGAGTAAGAAGCGACTGTATCTTTTAAGGTGGAGCGGTGTGTGTGAGTAAGAAGCTACTGTATCTTTTAAGGTGGAGCGGTGTGTGTGAGTAAGAAGCTACTGTATCTTTTAAGGTGGAGCGGTGTGTGTGAGTAAGACGCGACTGTATCTTTTAAGGTGGAGCGGTGTGTGTGAATAAGAAGCGACTGTATCTTTTAAGGTGGAGCGGTGTGTGTGAGTAAGAAGCGACTGTATCTTTTAAGGTGGAGCGGTGTGTGTGAGTAAGAAGAGACCGTATCTTTTAAGGTGGAGCGGTGTGTGTGTGAGTAAGAAGCGACTGTATCTTTTAAGGTGGAGCGGTGTGTGTGAGTAAGAAGCGACTGTATCTTTTAAGGTGGAGCGGTGTGTGTGAGTAAGAAGCGACTGTATCTTTTAATGTGGAGCGGTGTGTGTGAGTAAGAAGCGACTGTATCTTTTAATGTGGAGCGGTGTGTGTGAGTAAGAAGCGACTGTATCTTTTAAGGTGGAGCGGTGTGTGTGAGTAAGAAGCGACTGTATCTTTTAAGGTGGAGCGGTGTGTGTGAGTAAGAAGCGACTGTATCTTTTAATGTGGAGCGGTGTGTGTAAGTAAGAAGCGACTGTATCTTTTAATGTGGAGCGGTGTGTGTGAGTAAGAAGCGACTGTATCTTTTAAGGTGGAGCGGTGTGTGTGAGTAAGAAGCGACTGTATCTTTTAAGGTGGAGCGGTGTGTGTGAGTAAGAAGCGACTGTATCTTTTAATGTGGAGCGGTGTGTGTGAGTAAGAAGCGACTGTATCTTTTAATGTGGAGCGGTGTGTGTGAGTAAGAAGCGACTGTATCTTTTAAGGTGGAGCGGTGTGTGTGAGTAAGAAGCGACTGTATCTTTTAATGTGGAGCGGTGTGTGTGAGTAAGAAGCGACTGTATCTTTTAAGGTGGAGCGGTGTGTGTGTGAGTAAGAAGCGACTGTATCTTTTAATGTGGAGCGGTGTGTGTGAGTAAGAAGCGACTGTATCTTTTAAGGTGGAGCGGTGTGTGTGAGTAAGAAGCGACTGTATCTTTTAATGTGGAGCGGTGTGTGTGAGTAAGAAGCGACTGTATCTTTTAAGGTGGAGCGGTGTGTGTGTGAGTAAGAAGCGACTGTATCTTTTAAGGTGGAGCGGTGTGTGTGAGTAAGAAGCGACTGTATCTTTTAAGGTGGAGCGGTGTGTGTGAGTAAGAAGCGACTGTATCTTTTAATGTGGAGCGGTGTGTGTGAGTAAGAAGCGACTGTATCTTTTAATGTGGAGCGGTGTGTGTGAGTAAGAAGCGACTGTATCTTTTAAGGTGGAGCGGTGTGTGTGAGTAAGAAGCGACTGTATCTTTTAATGTGGAGCGGTGTGTGTGAGTAAGAAGCGACTGTATCTTTTAATGTGGAGCGGTGAGTGTGAGTAAGAAGCGACTGTATCTTTTAATGTGGAGCGGTGTGTGTGAGTAAGAAGCGACTGTATCTTTTAAGGTGGAGCGGTGTGTGTGTGAGTAAGAAGCGACTGTATCTTTTAATGTGGAGCGGTGTGTGTGAGTAAGAAGCGACTGTATCTTTTAAGGTGGAGCGGTGTGTGTGAGTAAGAAGCGACTGTATCTTTTAATGTGGAGCGGTGTGTGTGAGTAAGAAGCGACTGTATCTTTTAAGGTGGAGCGGTGTGTGTGTGAGTAAGAAGCGACTGTATCTTTTAAGGTGGAGCGGTGTGTGTGAGTAAGAAGCGACTGTATCTTTTAAGGTGGAGCGGTGTGTGTGAGTAAGAAGCGACTGTATCTTTTAATGTGGAGCGGTGTGTGTGAGTAAGAAGCGACTGTATCTTTTAATGTGGAGCGGTGTGTGTGAGTAAGAAGCGACTGTATCTTTTAAGGTGGAGCGGTGTGTGTGAGTAAGAAGCGACTGTATCTTTTAAGGTGGAGCGGTGTGTGTGAGTAAGAAGCGACTGTATCTTTTAATGTGGAGCGGTGAGTGTGAGTAAGAAGCGACTGTATCTTTTAATGTGGAGCGGTGTGTGTGAGTAAGAAGCGACTGTATCTTTTAAGGTGGAGCGGTGTGTGTGTGAGTAAGAAGCGACTGTATCTTTTAATGTGGAGCGGTGTGTGTGAGTAAGAAGCGACTGTATCTTTTAAGGTGGAGCGGTGTGTGTGAGTAAGAAGAGACCGTATCTTTTAAGGTGGAGCGGTGTGTGTGTGAGTAAGAAGCGACTGTATCTTTTAAGGTGGAGCGGTGTGTGTGAGTAAGAAGCGACTGTATCTTTTAAGGTGGAGTGGTGTGTGTGAGTAAGAAGCGACTGTATCTTTTAATGTGGAGCGGTGTGTGTGAGTAAGAAGCGACTGTATCTTTTAATGTGGAGCGGTGTGTGTGAGTAAGAAGCGACTGTATCTTTTAAGGTGGAGCGGTGTGTGTGAGTAAGAAGCGACTGTATCTTTTAAGGTGGAGCGGTGTGTGTGAGTAAGAAGCGACTGTATCTTTTAATGTGGAGCGGTGTGTGTAAGTAAGAAGCGACTGTATCTTTTAATGTGGAGCGGTGTGTGTGAGTAAGAAGCGACTGTATCTTTTAAGGTGGAGCGGTGTGTGTGAGTAAGAAGCGACTGTATCTTTTAAGGTGGAGCGGTGTGTGTGAGTAAGAAGCGACTGTATCTTTTAATGTGGAACGGTGTGTGTGAGTAAGAAGCGACTGTATCTTTTAATGTGGAGCGGTGTGTGTGAGTAAGAAGCGACTGTATCTTTTAAGGTGGAGCGGTGTGTGTGAGTAAGAAGCGACTGTATCTTTTAATGTGGAGCGGTGTGTGTGAGTAAGAAGCGACTGTATCTTTTAAGGTGGAGCGGTGTGTGTGTGAGTAAGAAGCGACTGTATCTTTTAATGTGGAGCGGTGTGTGTGAGTAAGAAGCGACTGTATCTTTTAAGGTGGAGCGGTGTGTGTGAGTAAGAAGCGACTGTATCTTTTAATGTGGAGCGGTGTGTGTGAGTAAGAAGCGACTGTATCTTTTAAGGTGGAGCGGTGTGTGTGTGAGTAAGAAGCGACTGTATCTTTTAAGGTGGAGCGGTGTGTGTGAGTAAGAAGCGACTGTATCTTTTAAGGTGGAGCGGTGTGTGTGAGTAAGAAGCGACTGTATCTTTTAATGTGGAGCGGTGTGTGTGAGTAAGAAGCGACTGTATCTTTTAATGTGGAGCGGTGTGTGTGAGTAAGAAGCGACTGTATCTTTTAAGGTGGAGCGGTGTGTGTGAGTAAGAAGCGACTGTATCTTTTAAGGTGGAGCGGTGTGTGTGAGTAAGAAGCGACTGTATCTTTTAATGTGGAGCGGTGAGTGTGAGTAAGAAGCGACTGTATCTTTTAATGTGGAGCGGTGTGTGTGAGTAAGAAGCGACTGTATCTTTTAAGGTGGAGCGGTGTGTGTGTGAGTAAGAAGCGACTGTATCTTTTAATGTGGAGCGGTGTGTGTGAGTAAGAAGCGACTGTATCTTTTAAGGTGGAGCGGTGTGTGTGAGTAAGAAGCGACTGTATCTTTTAAGGTGGAGCGGTGTGTGTGAGTAAGAAGCGACTGTATCTTTTAATGTGGAGCGGTGAGTGTGAGTAAGAAGCGACTGTATCTTTTAATGTGGAGCGGTGTGTGTGAGTAAGAAGCGACTGTATCTTTTAAGGTGGAGCGGTGTGTGTGTGAGTAAGAAGCGACTGTATCTTTTAAGGTGGAGCGGTGTGTGTGTGAGTAAGAAGCGACTGTATCTTTTAATGTGGAGCGGTGTGTGTGAGTAAGAAGCGACTGTATCTTTTAATGTGGAGCGGTGTGTGTGAGTAAGAAGCGACTGTATCTTTTAAGGTGGAGCGGTGTGTGTGTGAGTAAGAAGCGACTGTATCTTTTAATGTGGAGCGGTGTGTGTGAGTAAGAAGCGACTGTATCTTTTAAGGTGGAGCGGTGTGTGTGTGAGTAAGAAGCGACTGTATCTTTTAATGTGGAGCGGTGTGTGTGAGTAAGAAGCGACTGTATCTTTTAATGTGGAGCGCTGTGTGTGAGTAAGAAGCGACTGTATCTTTTAAGGTGGAGCGGTGTGTGTGAGTAAGAAGCGACTGTATCTTTTAAGGTGGAGCGGTGTGTGTAAGTAAGAAGCGACTGTATCTTTTGAAGGTGGAGCGGTGTGTGTGTGAGTAAGAAGCGACTGTATCTTTTAAGGTGGAGCGGTGTGTGTAAGTAAGAAGCGACTGTATCTTTTAAAGGTGGAGCGGTGTGTGTGTGAGTAAGAAGCGACTGTATCTTTTAAGGTGGAGTGGTGTGTGTGAGTAAGAAGCGACTGTATCTTTTAAGGTGGAGCGGTGTGTGTGAGTAAGAAGCGACTGTATCTTTTAAGGTGGAGCGGTGTGTGTAAGTAAGAAGCGACTGTATCTTTTGAAGGTGGAGCGGTGTGTGAGTAAGAAGCGACTGTATCTTTTAAGGTGGAGCGGTGTGTGTGAGTAAGAAGTGACTGTATCTTTTAAGGTAAAGCGGTGTGTGTGAGTAAGAAGTGACTGTATCTTTTAAGGTGGAGCGGTGTGTGTGAGTAAGAAGCGACTGTATCTTTTAAGGTGGAGCGGTGTGTGTGAGTAAGAAGCGACTGTATCTTTTAAGGTGGAGCGGTGTGTGTGAGTAAGAAGCGACTGTATCTTTTAATGTGGAGCGGTGTGTGTGAGTAAGAAGCGACTGTATCTTTTAAGGTGGAGCGGTGTGTGTGAGTAAGAAGCGACTGTATGTTTTAAGGTGGAGCGGTGTGTGTGAGTAAGAAGCGACTGTATCTTTTAATGTGGAGCGGTGTGTGTGAGTAAGAAGTGACTGTATCTTTTAAGGTGGAGCGGTGTGTGTGAGTAAGAAGCGACTGTATCTTTTAAGGTGGAGCGGTGTGTGTGAGTAAGAAGCGACTGTATGTTTTAAGGTGGAGCGGTGTGTGTGAGTAAGAAGTGACTGTATCTTTTAAGGTAAAGCGGTGTGTGTGAGTAAGAAGTGACTGTATCTTTTAAGGTGGAGCGGTGTGTGTGAGTAAGAAGCGACTGTATCTTTTAAGGTGGAGCGGTGTGTGTGAGTAAGAACTGACTGTATCTTTTAAGGTAAAGCGGTGTGTGTGAGTAAGAAGTGACTGTATCTTTTAAGGTGGAGCGGTGTGTGTGAGTAAGAAGCGACTGTATCTTTTAAGGTGGAGCGGTGTGTGTGAGTAAGAAGCGACTGTATCTTTTAAGGTGGAGCGGTGTGTGTGAGTAAGAAGAGACCGTATCTTTTAAGGTGGAGCGGTGTGTGTGTGAGTAAGAAGCGACTGTATCTTTAAATGTGGAGCGGTGTGTGTGAGTAAGAAGCGACTGTATCTTTTAAGGTGGAGCGGTGTGTGTGAGTAAGAAGCGACTGTATCTTTTAAGGTGGAGCGGTGTGTGTGAGTAAGAAGCGACTGTATCTTTTAATGTGGAGCGGTGTGTGTGAGTAAGAAGCGACTGTATCTTTTAATGTGGAGCGGTGTGTGTGAGTAAGAAGCGACTGTATCTTTTAAGGTGGAGCGGTGTGTGTGAGTAAGAAGCGACTGTATCTTTTAAGGTGGAGCGGTGTGTGTGAGTAAGAAGCGACTGTATCTTTTAATGTGGAGCGGTGAGTGTGAGTAAGAAGCGACTGTATCTTTTAATGTGGAGCGGTGTGTGTGAGTAAGAAGCGACTGTATCTTTTAAGGTGGAGCGGTGTGTGTGTGAGTAAGAAGCGACTGTATCTTTTAATGTGGAGCGGTGTGTGTGAGTAAGAAGCGACTGTATCTTTTAATGTGGAGCGGTGTGTGTGAGTAAGAAGCGACTGTATCTTTTAAGGTGGAGCGGTGTGTGTGTGTAAGAAGCGACTGTATCTTTTAATGTGGAGCGGTGTGTGTGAGTAAGAAGCGACTGTATCTTTTAAGGTGGAGCGGTGTGTGTGTGAGTAAGAAGCGACTGTATCTTTTAATGTGGAGCGGTGTGTGTGAGTAAGAAGCGACTGTATCTTTTAAGGTGGAGCGGTGTGTGTGTGAGTAAGAAGCGACTGTATCTTTTAATGTGGAGCGGTGTGTGTGAGTAAGAAGCGACTGTATCTTTTGAAGGTGGAGCGGTGTGTGTGAGTAAGAAGCGACTGTATCTTTTAAGGTGGAGCGGTGTGTGTGAGTAAGAAGCGACTGTATCTTTTAAGGTGGAGCGGTGTGTGTGAGTAAGAAGCGACTGTATCTTTTAAGGTGGAGCGGTGTGTGTAAGTAAGAAGCGACTGTATCTTTTGAAGGTGGAGCGGTGTGTGTGTGAGTAAGAAGCGACTGTATCTTTTAAGGTGGAGCGGTGTGTGTAAGTAAGAAGCGACTGTATCTTTTGAAGGTGGAGCGGGATGTGTGTGAGTAAGAAGCGACTGTATCTTTTAAGGTGGAGTGGTGTGTGTGAGTAAGAAGCGACTGTATCTTTTAAGGTGGAGCGGTGTGTGTGAGTAAGAAGCGACTGTATCTTTTAAGGTGGAGCGGTGTGTGTAAGTAAGAAGCGACTGTATCTTTTGAAGGTGGAGCGGTGTGTGTGAGTAAGAAGCGACTGTATCTTTTAAGGTGGAGCGGTGTGTGTGAGTAAGAAGTGACTGTATCTTTTAAGGTAAAGCGGTGTGTGTGAGTAAGAAGTGATTGTATCTTTTAAGGTGGAGCGGTGTGTGTGAGTAAGAAGCGACTGTATCTTTTAAGGTGGAGCGGTGTGTGTGAGTAAGAAGCGACTGTATCTTTTAAGGTGGAGCGGTGTGTGTGAGTAAGAAGCGACTGTATCTTTTAATGTGGAGTGGTGTGTGTGAGTAAGAAGCGACTGTATCTTTTAAGGTGGAGCGGTGTGTGTGAGTAAGAAGCGACTGTATGTTTTAAGGTGGAGCGGTGTGTGTGAGTAAGAAGCGACTGTATCTTTTAAGGTGGAGCGGTGTGTGTGAGTAAGAAGTGACTGTATCTTTTAAGGTGGAGCGGTGTGTGTGAGTAAGAAGCGACTGTATCTTTTAAGGTGGAGCGGTGTGTGTGAGTAAGAAGCGACTGTATCTTTTAATGTGGAGCGGTGTGTGTGAGTAAGAAGCGACTGTATCTTTTAATGTGGAGCGCTGTGTGTGAGTAAGAAGCGACTGTATCTTTTAAGGTGGAGCGGTGTGTGTGAGTAAGAAGCGACTGTATCTTTTAAGGTGGAGCGGTGTGTGTAAGTAAGAAGCGACTGTATCTTTTGAAGGTGGAGCGGTGTGTGTGTGAGTAAGAAGCGACTGTATCTTTTAAGGTGGAGCGGTGTGTGTAAGTAAGAAGCGACTGTATCTTTTAAAGGTGGAGCGGTGTGTGTGTGAGTAAGAAGCGACTGTATCTTTTAAGGTGGAGTGGTGTGTGTGAGTAAGAAGCGACTGTATCTTTTAAGGTGGAGCGGTGTGTGTGAGTAAGAAGCGACTGTATCTTTTAAGGTGGAGCGGTGTGTGTAAGTAAGAAGCGACTGTATCTTTTGAAGGTGGAGCGGTGTGTGAGTAAGAAGCGACTGTATCTTTTAAGGTGGAGCGGTGTGTGTGAGTAAGAAGTGACTGTATCTTTTAAGGTAAAGCGGTGTGTGTGAGTAAGAAGTGACTGTATCTTTTAAGGTGGAGCGGTGTGTGTGAGTAAGAAGCGACTGTATCTTTTAAGGTGGAGCGGTGTGTGTGAGTAAGAAGCGACTGTATCTTTTAAGGTGGAGCGGTGTGTGTGAGTAAGAAGCGACTGTATCTTTTAATGTGGAGCGGTGTGTGTGAGTAAGAAGCGACTGTATCTTTTAAGGTGGAGCGGTGTGTGTGAGTAAGAAGCGACTGTATGTTTTAAGGTGGAGCGGTGTGTGTGAGTAAGAAGCGACTGTATCTTTTAATGTGGAGCGGTGTGTGTGAGTAAGAAGTGACTGTATCTTTTAAGGTGGAGCGGTGTGTGTGAGTAAGAAGCGACTGTATCTTTTAAGGTGGAGCGGTGTGTGTGAGTAAGAAGCGACTGTATGTTTTAAGGTGGAGCGGTGTGTGTGAGTAAGAAGTGACTGTATCTTTTAAGGTAAAGCGGTGTGTGTGAGTAAGAAGTGACTGTATCTTTTAAGGTGGAGCGGTGTGTGTGAGTAAGAAGCGACTGTATCTTTTAAGGTGGAGCGGTGTGTGTGAGTAAGAACTGACTGTATCTTTTAAGGTAAAGCGGTGTGTGTGAGTAAGAAGTGACTGTATCTTTTAAGGTGGAGCGGTGTGTGTGAGTAAGAAGCGACTGTATCTTTTAAGGTGGAGCGGTGTGTGTGAGTAAGAAGCGACTGTATCTTTTAAGGTGGAGCGGTGTGTGTGAGTAAGAAGAGACCGTATCTTTTAAGGTGGAGCGGTGTGTGTGTGAGTAAGAAGCGACTGTATCTTTAAATGTGGAGCGGTGTGTGTGAGTAAGAAGCGACTGTATCTTTTAAGGTGGAGCGGTGTGTGTGAGTAAGAAGCGACTGTATCTTTTAAGGTGGAGCGGTGTGTGTGAGTAAGAAGCGACTGTATCTTTTAATGTGGAGCGGTGTGTGTGAGTAAGAAGCGACTGTATCTTTTAATGTGGAGCGGTGTGTGTGAGTAAGAAGCGACTGTATCTTTTAAGGTGGAGCGGTGTGTGTGAGTAAGAAGCGACTGTATCTTTTAAGGTGGAGCGGTGTGTGTGAGTAAGAAGCGACTGTATCTTTTAATGTGGAGCGGTGAGTGTGAGTAAGAAGCGACTGTATCTTTTAATGTGGAGCGGTGTGTGTGAGTAAGAAGCGACTGTATCTTTTAAGGTGGAGCGGTGTGTGTGTGAGTAAGAAGCGACTGTATCTTTTAATGTGGAGCGGTGTGTGTGAGTAAGAAGCGACTGTATCTTTTAAGGTGGAGCGGTGTGTGTGTGTAAGAAGCGACTGTATCTTTTAATGTGGAGCGGTGTGTGTGAGTAAGAAGCGACTGTATCTTTTAAGGTGGAGCGGTGTGTGTGTGAGTAAGAAGCGACTGTATCTTTTAATGTGGAGCGGTGTGTGTGAGTAAGAAGCGACTGTATCTTTTAAGGTGGAGCGGTGTGTGTGTGAGTAAGAAGCGACTGTATCTTTTAATGTGGAGCGGTGTGTGTGAGTAAGAAGCGACTGTATCTTTTGAAGGTGGAGCGGTGTGTGTGAGTAAGAAGCGACTGTATCTTTTAAGGTGGAGCGGTGTGTGTGAGTAAGAAGCGACTGTATCTTTTAAGGTGGAGCGGTGTGTGTGAGTAAGAAGCGACTGTATCTTTTAAGGTGGAGCGGTGTGTGTGAGTAAGAAGCGACTGTATCTTTTAAGGTGGAGCGGTGTGTGTAAGTAAGAAGCGACTGTATCTTTTGAAGGTGGAGCGGTGTGTGTGTGAGTAAGAAGCGACTGTATCTTTTAAGGTGGAGCGGTGTGTGTAAGTAAGAAGCGACTGTATCTTTTGAAGGTGGAGCGGGATGTGTGTGAGTAAGAAGCGACTGTATCTTTTAAGGTGGAGTGGTGTGTGTGAGTAAGAAGCGACTGTATCTTTTAAGGTGGAGCGGTGTGTGTGAGTAAGAAGCGACTGTATCTTTTAAGGTGGAGCGGTGTGTGTAAGTAAGAAGCGACTGTATCTTTTGAAGGTGGAGCGGTGTGTGTGAGTAAGAAGCGACTGTATCTTTTAAGGTGGAGCGGTGTGTGTGAGTAAGAAGTGACTGTATCTTTTAAGGTAAAGCGGTGTGTGTGAGTAAGAAGTGATTGTATCTTTTAAGGTGGAGCGGTGTGTGTGAGTAAGAAGCGACTGTATCTTTTAAGGTGGAGCGGTGTGTGTGAGTAAGAAGCGACTGTATCTTTTAAGGTGGAGCGGTGTGTGTGAGTAAGAAGCGACTGTATCTTTTAAGGTGGAGCGGTGTGTGTGAGTAAGAAGCGACTGTATCTTTTAATGTGGAGTGGTGTGTGTGAGTAAGAAGCGACTGTATCTTTTAAGGTGGAGCGGTGTGTGTGAGTAAGAAGCGACTGTATGTTTTAAGGTGGAGCGGTGTGTGTGAGTAAGAAGCGACTGTATCTTTTAAGGTGGAGCGGTGTGTGTGAGTAAGAAGTGACTGTATCTTTTAAGGTGGAGCGGTGTGTGTGAGTAAGAAGCGACTGTATCTTTTAAGGTGGAGCGGTGTGTGTGAGTAAGAAGCGACTGTATGTTTTAAGGTGGAGCGGTGTGTGTGAGTAAGAAGTGACTGTATCTTTTAAGGTAAAGCGGTGTGTGTGAGTAAGAAGCGACTGTATGTTTTAAGGTGGAGCGGTGTGTGTGAGTAAGAAGTGACTGTATCTTTTAAGGTAAAGCGGTGTGTGTGAGTAAGAAGTGACTGTATCTTTTAAGGTGGAGCGGTGTGTGTGAGTAAGAAGCGACTGTATCTTTTAAGGTGGAGCGGTGTGTGTGAGTAAGAACTGACTGTATCTTTTAAGGTAAAGCGGTGTGTGTGAGTAAGAAGTGACTGTATCTTTTAAGGTGGAGCGGTGTGTGTGAGTAAGAAGCGACTGTATCTTTTAAGGTGGAGCGGTGTGTGTGAGTAAGAAGCGACTGTATCTTTTAAGGTGGAGCGGTGTGTGTGAGTAAGAAGCGACTGTATCTTTTAAGGTGGAGCGGTGTGTGTGAGTAAGAAGCGACTGTATCTTTTAAGGTGGAGCGGTGTGTGTGAGTAAGAAGCGACTGTATGTTTTAAGGTGGAGCGGTGTGTGTGAGTAAGAAGTGACTGTATCTTTTAAGGTAAAGCGGTGTGTGTGAGTAAGAAGCGACTGTATCTTTTAAGGTGGAGCGGTGTGTGTGAGTAAGAAGCGACTGTATCTTTTAAGGTGGAGCGGTGTGTGTGAGTAAGAAGCGACTGTATCTTTTAAGGTGGAGCGGTGTGTGTGAGTAAGAAGCGACTGTATCTTTTAAGGTGGAGCGGTGTGTGTGAGTAAGAAGCGACTGTATCTTTTAAGGTGGAGCGGTGTGTGTGAGTAAGAAGCGACTGTATCTTTTAAGGTGGAGCGGTGTGTGTGAGTAAGAAGCGACTGTATCTTTTAAGGTGGAGCGGTGTGTGTAAGTAAGAAGCGACTGTATCTTTTGAAGGTGGAGCGGTGTGTGTGTGAGTAAGAAGCGACTGTATCTTTTAAGGTGGAGCGGTGTGTGTAAGTAAGAAGCGACTGTATCTTTTGAAGGTGGAGCGGGATGTGTGTGAGTAAGAAGCGACTGTATCTTTTAAGGTGGAGTGGTGTGTGTGAGTAAGAAGCGACTGTATCTTTTAAGGTGGAGCGGTGTGTGTGAGTAAGAAGCGACTGTATCTTTTAAGGTGGAGCGGTGTGTGTAAGTAAGAAGCGACTGTATCTTTTGAAGGTGGAGCGGTGTGTGTGAGTAAGAAGCGACTGTATCTTTTAAGGTGGAGCGGTGTGTGTGAGTAAGAAGTGACTGTATCTTTTAAGGTAAAGCGGTGTGTGTGAGTAAGAAGTGATTGTATCTTTTAAGGTGGAGCGGTGTGTGTGAGTAAGAAGCGACTGTATCTTTTAAGGTGGAGCGGTGTGTGTGAGTAAGAAGCGACTGTATCTTTTAAGGTGGAGCGGTGTGTGTGAGTAAGAAGCGACTGTATCTTTTAATGTGGAGTGGTGTGTGTGAGTAAGAAGCGACTGTATCTTTTAAGGTGGAGCGGTGTGTGTGAGTAAGAAGCGACTGTATGTTTTAAGGTGGAGCGGTGTGTGTGAGTAAGAAGCGACTGTATCTTTTAAGGTGGAGCGGTGTGTGTGAGTAAGAAGTGACTGTATCTTTTAAGGTGGAGCGGTGTGTGTGAGTAAGAAGCGACTGTATCTTTTAAGGTGGAGCGGTGTGTGTGAGTAAGAAGCGACTGTATGTTTTAAGGTGGAGCGGTGTGTGTGAGTAAGAAGTGACTGTATCTTTTAAGGTAAAGCGGTGTGTGTGAGTAAGAAGCGACTGTATGTTTTAAGGTGGAGCGGTGTGTGTGAGTAAGAAGTGACTGTATCTTTTAAGGTAAAGCGGTGTGTGTGAGTAAGAAGTGACTGTATCTTTTAAGGTGGAGCGGTGTGTGTGAGTAAGAAGCGACTGTATCTTTTAAGGTGGAGCGGTGTGTGTGAGTAAGAACTGACTGTATCTTTTAAGGTAAAGCGGTGTGTGTGAGTAAGAAGTGACTGTATCTTTTAAGGTGGAGCGGTGTGTGTGAGTAAGAAGCGACTGTATCTTTTAAGGTGGAGCGGTGTGTGTGAGTAAGAAGCGACTGTATCTTTTAAGGTGGAGCGGTGTGTGTGAGTAAGAAGCGACTGTATCTTTTAAGGTGGAGCGGTGTGTGTGAGTAAGAAGCGACTGTATCTTTTAAGGTGGAGCGGTGTGTGTGAGTAAGAAGCGACTGTATGTTTTAAGGTGGAGCGGTGTGTGTGAGTAAGAAGTGACTGTATCTTTTAAGGTAAAGCGGTGTGTGTGAGTAAGAAGCGACTGTATCTTTTAAGGTGGAGCGGTGTGTGTGAGTAAGAAGCGACTGTATCTTTTAAGGTGGAGCGGTGTGTGTGAGTAAGAAGCGACTGTATCTTTTAAGGTGGAGCGGTGTGTGTGAGTAAGAAGCGACTGTATCTTGTTGGTGTCTGAAGTGTAAATTGTCTGTAAGTGTTTATTCACTGTTTGAATTCCCACAGAAACTCATGTGTAACTCGAGCTGTTTAGTTTTGTAGCACTTTCGCTCTGTGTTTACTTTCATGCAGTTAGCGCTCTCCTGAATTTAGAGTCAGTTCCACCTTAAGTAATGAAAGTGTAACAGCAAAAATAAGCCAGTGTTACCTCACTCCTCCAGTTCTGACGCTGTGTTGCTTCATGTTTGCTTTTACAGGGGAGAAAGTGTTTTCCTTTTCTTCAGTGTGAAGAAAAACAAAGCTGTTTCTACCTCATAGTCCTGTGACACGGGGCGGATTTCAGTGTGAAATATCCCAAATTATTTTCTGAGTATGGTTCCAAATCCGTTGTGCTTTCCAACACCTCTCTGCACAGTGAGAACGGGTCAACTCCTAAAAAACCAATTCTTTCAGTATCCAGGATCCAGGAGCTCAGCCAATGATTCAGTGAGTCGAAACTCTGGAGTCGACTCAGTTTCAGTTTTTGCAGCGCACTTCAAACTTAAAACAAACAAAGCTGCTGTCGTGAGTCGGATAAAAACAAACGTGATCTCTGCTGCAGCTGGAGATTTTACAGATGGAGAGTTGGTGCTGGTCGTCTGCGTTGCGTGGCGTAGAGTGACGACTCTCTCTGGACGATCAGCGCTCTGCAAGGTTTACACGCCACGGTTTAGTCCCTACTCGACTCGCTCTGAACCACGAGAGAACAGCCACTAAACAAGAACCCGCTTCCAGAACCAGGACCTGATTCACCTGGTGGAGGAGGAGGAGTAGGGACCCTGAAGTGGAAAAGCTCCAACAGCTCTGTGTTATTATCATTACAGTTAAATAAAAACACACACACACTTCTGCACTTCAAACACTTCTTTTATATTGATTCTAAGAGAGGCTTTTATTTCTGAACAAAAGTTTCAGAGCTGGAGGTGGACACGACTCTTCCGTCTATGACTTCTTCCACCACGGTGATGACCTTGGTCCTGGAGGAGGTGGTGGTGGCGGTGGAGGAGGAGGTGGAGGTCGATGTTGTGGCACTGAGGAAACAGACAAAGATATCACCAAAGGCTCTTGTACATTAATCTTCTGAAGTGAAGTGGTCAGTGAGTGTGTTCCTGTCTTCACTGCAGTAACCTCACTTTACACTTTACGAGCTGCTGTGACTCATGTGCAGCTGCTCCAGAGCGCTCCAGATTGGAGACAGTACATTCTGGATATAACAGTGACAAATCATATCATACCTTTAAGTGAATTTTATTGCATTTTCCTGTGATGTAATGGTGTTTGAGCGCCCTTAGTGGTGAGTGATGAACTGCAGGTTGATTAGTTTTGGTCCCTCTGAGCTGCCGTAGTCCTGCAGCTTGTGATTTCATTGCTGAGTGTAGGAGCTCAACTTTACCTCTCTTGTATGTTATTAATAAATTACTAATAAAACCTTATTTTATGTTAGAAATACTCTCTAAATCATGACCCTGGTGAAGATTAAGTGACATTCTCATGAGAAATGTCTAGGTTTAGTTTGTAATCGAGACTTTATGAGCCTCATACTCCTTTCTGCCTCTCGGACTAAACATTGTTTTTATGGCTCTCTTTTTCTTACTAATTTCTCCCGCTGATGGATAATGAAAGTCATATTGTTTCTTCGTAAAGCCGTGGCCACTCTGGACATTTGTCTGTGAAAATTCCATTTATTTCAGTGACATTTGCTGCAAGAACATTATATATTTTAATATAGTTTCAGTGGATTATGGCCTTTACTTCAGAACGAGCAGAAAACAGCACGAGCAGCAGCTGATGTCTCTGGAGTTAGCTGTAAATGTACAGTTCCACCTTCAATGAAGTTACATTCTACTGCAGCATTTAAGGTGGAACTGTAGTGTGAACAGAACTCTGCAGAATGAGAATCTGAGCTGAGCTCCATGTCACAGAAGAGTGAGGAGAGGGGGGTAATCTCTGATTGTGGAACTCTTCTGAAGGAGAATGAGGCTCTAAATGATGATCAGCTCCTCTGATATCACTGCAGACTGGTGCAGAGCTGCTACAGAGCGGCGCTAGTCACCTGGGAATGAAGCGCTGCTCTGTTCTGATGACGTATCAGGGTGTTGAAGGGTCGTCGTATGGGGAGATTTAACCACTGCACCCTGTAACTCAACCCCAAGGGGAGAGAGGACACTCAGAAACAAGGGGGAGGGGGGAATGGAGAATGGGATTCACACTTCCGCTTCCGTTTGTGTTCATGTTCAGATTGGGTTTGTGTCTGTTAAAATGAACTTGCTTATAATTTTGTTAATTTTGTAAAAAGAAAACAAACCTTGCTGTAGTCCTTTTCTAATCTAGAGTCGTCACTCAACACTTTGACCTTAAAATACCACCTCCAAAATCACTGTGATGCTTCACTGAGCTGTAACCAGGAGAACAGATCCTCTGTAACTGCTAACTCCAGGCTCGGTACTGCAGAAACTGCACTATGTAACAGTTGGAGGAGGGTGCCCCTTGATTTCAGGACAGTGCCTTAAAATTGAATTACACTTGGCATCTGTAGGGGGAGCAGCAGGTAGTGTCGCAGTCACACAGCTCCAGGGACCTGGAGGTTGTGGGTTCGATTCCTGCTCCGGGTGACTGTCTGTGAGGAGTGTGGTGTGTTCTCTCTGTGTCTGCGTGGGTTTCCTCCAGGTGACTCTCTGTGAGGAGTTGGTGTGTTCTCCCCGTGTTCGCGTGGGTTTCCTCCCACAGTCCAAAAACACACGTTGCAGGTGGATTGGCGACTCAAAAGTGTCTGTAGGTGTGAGTGTGTGGGTGTGTGTGTGTGTTGCCCTGTGAAGGACTGGCGCCCCCTCCAGGGTGTATTCCTGCCTTGCGCCCAATGATTCCAGGTAGTCTCTGGACCCACCGCGACCCTGAATTGGATAAGGGTTACAGATAATGAATGAATGAATGAATCTGTAGGGGGAGCCCAGGAGCAGGACATACCTGATCTAACTACTGCTTTTAAACTGGTTTTAAAGAGGGTTTTGAAGGAACTTGTTTTCCAGAGTAAAGGCTTGGACACGAGCGTGGACGTCCGGTTCTTTATTCCACAGAAAGAAAAGCGGTTCCGTTTCCCAGAGGCGGGGCCCGTTCGTGGTCCGTTAGGGTTTAGAGAACAGTATGGGTGTCCTGTGTCAGTGGAAGTATATAAACTGGTGTGGGACTCACGTGGAGAGCTCTCCGTCCAGCAGTCTCCTGTACTCCGCGATCTCCAGCTCCAGCCTGGTCTTAATGTCCAGCAGCATCTGGTACTCCTGACTCTGGCGTTCCAGATCGGCACGGAGCTGGACCAGCTGCTCCTCCAGACTGACCACCTGAGAACAACCAGCACAATCACTCCTAGACTGGCTGTAGATTTATATTCACAGCACTGGGCTGATTTATTCTCCTCCAGACTGATTTAACTGTGTTACAGATGTGGATTCCAGGTGTGGAGAGAGTTTAGAGTCTTGCCCAGGGCTGAGTTATAGTTAGAGACAGTAGGAGAGAAGAGAGAGACAGCAGGAGAGAGAGACAGTAACAAAGAGGAGAGAGAGAGACAGAAACAGAGGAGAGAGACAGTAGGAGAGAGAGACAGAGAGAGAGACAGACCTGTGTCTGGTATCCAGATAAGCGCATGCTGTAGCGAGTCTCAGTGTCTGACAGAGTGCTCTCCATGGAGGATTTCTGCAGGAGGAGGAGACCACAGTCACTTATTAGAGTTAAACACAGAGGTCTGACACTAAACCCTAAAGATTAGGATCGTCTGAGCGTAGTCATCGTGTGTGTACATCACTCCTGAGGTACGACATCACACCGAACTACACAGAGGTGGACAGATGAACCTATCCTCAGAGCTGTGTCTGTAAGAGTCTAGTGTCTTTACAAACACATCCATTTCCACCAACGGTTCCTGTTCACAAATCAAATCTGGAACTGTCCTGCGTATCTGAACCAGCTGGGACCAGAGAACAGTGGGTCCTTATGCAGGAATCGTGAGGGCGTCTGTGGGCGAGTGGAGAGATAAAGAAGCTCCAGAAAGAGCTCAGAGGCTGAAATAAAGAGTGATGGAGCAGTGGAGCTGGACGGTCATTTACAGAGAGTTATAGAAATAAACAAATAAAAGAAATAAAATAGGAACCTGGTCCGTCTCTGTGTGTGTCACTGTTCTCTCATTGTTCTCACATTTCTCAGTGTTCTCTCACTGTTCTCACTCTTCTCACCGTTCTCTCACTGTTCTCACCCTTCTCATGTTTCTCTCTCTGTTCTCACTCTTCTCACCGTTCTCTCTCTGTTCTCACCATTCTCTCACTGTTCTCTCTCTCTTCTCCCTGTTCTCTCTGTGTGTTCAGTTTTCTCTCTGTTCTCAGTTTCTGTGTTCTCCCTGTTCTCTGTGTGTTCACTGTTCTCACTGTTCTCAGTTTTCTGTGTTCTCTCGCTGTTCTCACTGTTCTCAGTTTTCTGTGTTCTCCCTGTTCTCTCTGTGTGTTCACTCTTTTCTCTCTGTTCTATTTCTGTTCTCTCTGTTTTCTCTGTTCTCTCTCTGCCTCATTTCCACGTGTCTCATATCTCACTGTGATCTGACCGCGCTGTAAACAGTGGATTAACCATGACTCTGTCCTCACTCCATCCCTTTATCTCTGGCTCTGGAGCTGATTCAGACACAGCCCCACAGCGCCCCCCACTGGTGATGTAGCCTTGGTTCCCAAAACTGAGGACAGTTCACTGCAGAGAAACAATTCTAAAAATCAGAAACAGAACCGGTTCCAGAACCAGAGTTCTTCTAGTGGAAAGAGGCTAGCCCTGTGCTCTCCGGGTTAGACCTGGAAGTCCTTATATGGGCATGAGGCACTCCTTCAGTGGTCTGTTGCCACAGCAATGTGGTAGTGATGAGCTCACCATCGCGAGCAGAGCCTGTAGCTCCGCCTCCAGACCCAGGAGCGTGGACCGGACCGAACTCACTTCGGAGCGGGATGTCTGCAGTGTCTCGGAGCTGGTGACCACCTCCTGTTTCAGAGTCTCCGTCTGAGGAGAGAAAACACAGAAAAGATTGTGTCACAAACTCAGCAGCAAAGGCCTGTGGTACCCTGAGGAACTCCGCCTTCTAAATGGTTAATCAGGGGCCTTTTGTCCCGGGGCGCCGCCCTGTTGGTAACAGCCTTAATGTTGTCTCTAAGTGGCAATATATAGTCGTATATTTAATTTCCCTATACTTCCAAACACCCTGTGCTGAAATAACCATGGACTTCCCAGAAAAAGATGTCCCTTCGATGGGAGTGTTCAGTGTCTCTCTGAAGTGTCAGTCAACACCTCCACCACAGTGGGACCTCCCCACGTACCATTTACACACTCTGTATAAAAACTAGAATAAACAATTTATACAAAAAAGAGGAGTCTACCTTTGTCTTGAACCATGTTTCCAGTTCCTTCTGATGTTTAACCGTGATGGCCTCGTACTGCTCTCGAAGATCAGCCAGAACTTTGGTCAGATCCTGTTGAGGAGCAGCGTCCACCTCCACGTGAACCTTTCCGCTCATCTGCTGCTTCATCGCCAGGAGCTCCTAACGGAGACACACACACATGGGATTATTTTAATATACTACTAAATATTATAACTGTGTATTTGCATAGTAACAACAATGTAATAACACTAAACAGACGCTGGGGCAGTTTCCCACTATGTACAAAAAACCTTCAGAGGTTTGAATTGATGTAAAATTCAGACTGATTTTCGATTTGTTTTATTTAGTGTTAAATGTTTTTGACTGTACTCCTCACGGCTGGAGGTGCTGTACCTCCTCGTGGTTCTTCTTGAGGAAGATGAGCTCCTCCTTCAGACCCTCAAGCTGCAGAGTCAGGTCTTTGTTGGTGAGGTGCAGATTGTCCAGAATCCTCCTCAGCCCCATGGTGTCCGCCTCCACCAACTGACGCATCGCCAGCTCCATCTCGTACCTTTATTAAAGAGAAAGGACAGTGGTCCTCTTTCACTGAGGTCACGTACAATCACAGTGACCCATCTAAGACACCGCCCACTTCACCCTCATCTACATATCATTTACATAAAGCGTGAAGCAGTTGCGAAGTGCTTCCGGCTGTTCCTGAGCCCATGGTTGTCTCTGACTGAGAGCTGGGTCAAGCACTGCGCTAATATTTTAAATGTTATCGCTGATGTCATTGATGATGTTGATTACTAGTTTGTAGTGGTGACTGCAGTAATGTTTGGAGACACTGTGAGTAATAATACTCTCATAATATTTACACTCAGATTCACCGCTGTGTGTCTCTTTGATAGCAGAGAAGGTTATCATTGACACAAGAATAAAAGTTACAATTTACAGAAGACAAATCTGAATTTTGGAGGATGGTTAAACTCACTTTCCCCTGAAGTCGTCCATGGCCAGTTGCGAGTTCTCGATGCCGAGTATCACACCTCCGTTCACCTGAACGGCCGCCTGGAGCTGGAGGAATAAGGAATAACATCAGGAGCAGGAACCTCATCAGACATGAAGATGGTTTCTAAAGGTCCACTGTGAGGACCCTTGTGTCTTTAGAGGTGTGTTAAAGCTCTGCTGCTCTGAGATCAGACCACTCCACTGTCTCTGGAGCTCCAGATTTTATTCCAGAGCAGAACGATCTGGAAAGAGAACAGCTCCTGTGCTGAGAGACGCTGGGCGCTCTGAGAATGATGGAGCTCAGTCTTCAAAGTCCTACACTGTCAGAGGAAATGTCCTGTCCAGGGAGACTCATGTCCACCACGTGCAGACCCTGTTAATGCTCTTCTGGGACTTTGTTGGTCCGTTGCGTTCATTTCTCCAGAATTGTAAAGCCCTAATCTTCCTTTTACAGCTCAGTGGAGCATCATGATGATTTTGAAGCTGGTTATTAAAGGTAGACAAAAATAGTGTTGCTTTAAATAGAAAAACACCTATCTGGCATTTCTGAAATGAATTCCACTTTAAACCATACAATTAAATAAAAACAAGGTCCAGTTATGTTCCTGAATTAAAGGGACAGTGACAGATCACTGAGGGTCCCACCACAGGGTGGAGAACTTTCTTCTTTTTGCTTCAACTCGACAATGGGTCGAACACATCAACAGGAATAATGTAATATTCATATAGACTGTTATGAAAAGCTCTTGCACTCATTCAGAACACAGCGCCCCCAACAGGACAGAGAACCTTGTGCATCATTTCTGCAGTGAGAGGAGACATGGAGCACACAGAAAACAACAGCCTGAACATGCAGGTGCTGGGACTCCTCTATCACCCAAGATACACCTGGAGAAACAGATAACCATGTGGTCTGCAGTCTGACCACTAGGGGGACTAAGAAAAAACTTATGATGCTGTGATCGCAATTGTACATCTGTAGGATGGTAGTTCAGGATTAACTTTACACACCTTGGTCTGGAGGATGGGTTAATAGTTCAGGATTAACCCTACACACCTTGGTCTGGAGGATGGGTTCATAGTTCAGGATTAACCCTACACACCTTGGTCTGGAGGATGGGTTCATAGTTCAGGTTTAAGTCTACACACCTTGGTCTGGAGGATGGGTTCATAGTTCAGGATTAACCCTACACACCTTGGTCTGGAGGATGGGTTCATAGTTCAGGATTAACCCTACACACCTTGGTCTGGAGGATGGGTTCATAGTTCAGGTTTAAGTCTACACACCTTGGTCTGGAGGATGGGTTCATAGTTCAGGATTAACCCTACACACCTTGGTCTGGAGGATGGGTTCATAGTTCAGGTTTAAGTCTACACACCTTGGTCTGGAGGATGGGTTTATAGTTCAGGATTAATACTACACACCTTGGTCTGGAGGATGGGTTCATAGTTCAGGATTAATACTACACACCTTGGTCTGGAGGATGGGTTTATAGTTCAGGACTAATACTACACACCTTGGTCTGGAGGATGGGTTTATAGTTCAGGATTAACTCTACACACCTTGGTCTGGAGGATGGGTTCATAGTTCAGGTTAAAGTCTACACACCTTGGTCTGGAGGATGGGTTCATAGTTCAGGTTTAAGTCTACACACCTTGGTCTGGAGGATGGGTTCATTGTTCAGGTTTAAGTCTACACACCTTGGTCTGGAGGATGAGTTAATAGTTCAGGATTAAGTCTACACACCTTGGTCTGGAGGATGGGTTTATAGTTCAGGATTAATACTACACACCTTGGTCTGGAGGATGGGTTCATAGTTCAGGATTAATACTACACACCTTGGTTTGGAGGATGGGTTTATAGTTCAGGATTAATACTACACACCTTGGTCTGGAGGATGGGTTTATAGTTCAGGATTAACTCTACACACCTTGGTCTGGAGGATGGGTTCATAGTTCAGGTTAAAGTCTACACACCTTGGTCTGGAGGATGGGTTCATAGTTCAGGTTAAAGTCTACACACCTTGGTCTGGAGGATGGGTTCATAGTTCAGGTTTAAGTCTACACACCTTGGTCTGGAGGATGGGTTCATAGTTCAGGTTTAAGTCTACACACCTTGGTCTGGAGAATGGATTTATAGTTCAGGATTAACTCTACACACCTTGCTCCGCAGTTCGCTGATGATGGCCAGGTAGGCCTGGTGGTCGTGAGCGACAGGGGAGGTCTTGCTCTCCAGGAACTGCCGGATCTTCAGCTCCAGCGCAGCGTTGGTTTTCTCCAGGGAGCGCACCTTCTCCAGGTATGAGGCCAGGCGATCGTTCAGGTTCTGCATGGTAAACTTCTCATTCCCGATGACCACAGAGTCCTGGTTACCTCCTGATCCTCTGAAACCAAAATTTCCACTGGAGGACACTGAGGTGGCGGAAGAGATACGGACTCTGGAGTTTCCCACTCCTCCATGAACACTTTTGGCCTTCCTGGACACCAGGGATGAGCTGGATCCCCAGGTGGGTGGTGCTCTGATGTGGGATACGTAGCTGCTGGTGGAGAAGGAGGCCATGATCTTTGTCTTCTGAAGGATCTCAGAGAGTGAGGAGATCAGCCTCTCCTCTCTGTTTTATAGTAAGACTCAGGAATCTGGACTAGGCTTGGTTTATCAGGAATGTCTGACCTTTCAGAAACAAACCACAGAGAATTCCAGACTCAAGGCAGAACTCTGTTAAAGCCTTGCCCAGGTCCTTCATGTAGCACGGAACCTGTGAAAAGATGTGTTAAGAAGCAAAGAGTTGAAAAAGGATGAAGGTAAACAAAGATTCTCACACTGCAGTGTGCAAGAATGTTGTTGCTCATCTTTATGGAGCAGGTTTTAAAACTAGAAACGACTGCAATATTTATTAGAAGGAGCATTGGAACAGAGTGTACACAAATAATGTGCAGTACAGTAGGAATAATAATAACACATTACATTTATAAACCACTTTTTAAAAACCCAGAATGCTTATGTGAATTGTACACAACAAAGTACACCAAAAGACAAACTAAAACACAGTAATACAGTACACAACAGCACAGGTAGTGTTTAGGGAAAGCAGCCAGCCAGTGAGCAGCACCCAATAACAAGGGTAGACCAGGCTCCCAAATCAGTGATCACTGTAAATAATGGCCCTTTACTTCTACATACAGATACAGCACCCTGAAAAACTAACACTAACACACACCAGGTACAGCCGTTTACTCCTACGTACAGTTACAGCACCGAAATACTGACACACACAAACTACAGCCGTTTATTCCTACATACAGTTACAGCACCGAAATACTGACACACAGCAGCTACAGCCATTTACTCCTACATACAATTACAGCACCGACATACTGACACACAGCAGCTACAGCCGTTTACTCCTACATACAGTTACAGCACTGAAATACTGACACACACCAGCTAAAGCCGTTTACTCCTACATACAGTTACAGCACTGAAAAACTGACACACACCAACTACAGCCGTTTACTCCTACATAGATTTACAGCACTGAAATACTGACACACACCAGCTACAGCCATTTACTCCTACATACAGTTACAACACTGAAATACTGATACACACCAGCTACAGCCGTTTACTCCTACATACAGTTACAACACCGAAATTCTGATACACACCAGCTACAGCCGTTTACTCCTACATACAGTTACAGCACCGAAATACTGACGCACACCAGCTACAGCCATTTACTCCTACATACAGTTACAGCACCGAAATGCTGACACACATCAGCTACAGCCATTTACTCCAACATAGTTACAACATCAAAATACTAACACACACCAACTACAGCCGATTACTCCTACATACAGTTACAGCACCGAAATACTGACACACACCATCTACAGCCGTTTACTCATACATACAGTTACAGCACCGAAATACTGACACAAACCAGCTACAGCCCTTTACTCCTACACACAGTTACACCACTAAAAGGCTGTAGCTGGTAGCTGGTGTACAAACCCTAAGGGGTAAAATGGACTGAGTAGAACAGTGAGTAATTTGGATACTGCCAGCTGCCAGTTAGTCTATAGACTATCTAGTTAAACTGTTCACTGTGATGCCACAAAGGGTTCTTTGAGCATGCCATAGAAGAACCATGTTTCGTTCCATAAAAAAAAAAACATAATTATTTAAGAGATGTGTGAGTGTAAAGAACCTTTTAAACCCATCATTCAGTTTTAAGGTTTTTTATCCATTTAAACAAATTTGCAAAAATGGTTCTTGCACAAGTGGGCCTTCCACACCATCGCTTAAAGAACCATTTGTAGCACCTTTATTTTTTAAAGTTAGTGCATCATTTACGTGTAAATTCCATAGAAGAACATGACATTAAATCAAACACGCTACAGTATCTGCAGGGATATTACGCCCCAGTACTGGGCTGTGGAACAATGGAACTGTATTCTCTGGAGAGATGGTGCTCCATTGTTGCTATGCCTAGTGTAAGGTCTTCCCAGGAGAGCAGAGTGTGCAGTGAAGAGAGGAACACACTTCTGATTAATGTGCTTTAGCATAAATGTCAGAGGAGCCGGTGTCCACCCCAGAAAGTGTCATGATGATGGACGCCTGTTAGAATAAGACTTTAGAGATGATTGTGTAGCGTCATGGGGCTTCACCAACAATGACCTACTGTTGACTTTAAAAACAAGTAATTCTGGACCATTTCTGCTGGTCCTTTCATCAAGAAACAGCACTGTCATACTAAGAAACAACAGAGCAGCACCTGAAACGGAGGAATGAGGCACTGCTGTGCTGCTGTAAAGATTACATAGCAGTTATCCCAGTGGTAGAATGTTTTAAAATGGTGTCCCACAGAGGAACAGTTCTGGATCTGAATGAAACCCCACAGCAGTGTTCTCCCCCTGTGTAAACAGCCCTGTTCAGAATGCCCGCTTTCAGCACCTGTTCCTTTAAATGATAAAGAGTCGCTCGCTGTTCACCCCGACCCCGAGCGCACAGCAGTGAGGAGCGAGGAGCAGAAGCTCTGGTTTTTAGCCGTTTTCACTCTGTTCTCTTTCTTCTCCGTTTTTACTCAGTGCTCTTATTTCTCCGCGCTCGTTGTGTCTGTTTTGCTGAGTTTAACCTCGTCTTTGCGCTCTCACATAAACACGGGTCCAGCGCTGTGATTGGACAGACTCAGACGAGGGGGCGGGGCCATTCTAAAGTCACTGCACTTGACGTCAGAAGCGGAGCAGAATCAGAACGACTCGTTTTATCCTGTGTTTTCTGCAGCACACAGAAAACTGAGTGGGGGGGTCATGTTTCACAGTGTGTGTGTTGGTGGACACCAGATCCAAACAGAAATGTGAATATGCTCTGATCAGTGCTGTTTCTCATAATATGTCCCCTTTAATGAACCTGGAAATATGTAAGTGGTAATTTGTCTGATGCGGTTCTGTTTATAGTTTCAGTGCTGGGTGAGGCTTCATAAGAAACTACACGGAACAGGTTTATACACCGTCTCCGATGAGTGATTCATACATTGTATCATTTTATGGCTGTGATTCATTTTTAACAGGAATTCCATATCACTCAACTCATGATAGAACTTATTACTGATTAATCTGACACATACTGCTCTCCTTTTGTCTACTGTAAGACAACAAGGTCCTGTACAGGAACATTACTCTCACTAAAGGTATAAAGACTGTACTGTATCTTTAAAAGTACAGCAGTGGTGTTAAAGTACAGTTGCCTTACAATCCCTTCTTTCTTCTGATTTGTAAGATTTCATTACGATCAGTGTGAAATACAATAATAAAATAAGTCCTGGAGCATATGAAATCAACAAACATTTGCCGGTTTGACCCCCAGGTCTGGCAAGAAGTTTGTGGGCAATGGGAGTGAAGGAACCGCAGTCTCCTCCCACAACATCCACGGCCGAGGGGCCCTTAAGTAAGACACCTAACCCTCAACTGCTCCATGAGTGCCGAGGGTAGCACCCCACTCTAATCACTAATGTGTGTGTGGTTTTATTTTTCACTGCCAGCAATTAGTTTAAGACAGACTCCACATGTCTTTGTCCTGCTGTGGAATGACAGTTAAAACACGTTTATTTTCAGTAGGGTGTCCAAAACCTGTTGCATGATACTGTACTTACATCTTTACTACATTTCTACTATAGTTAACAATCTACAGTATATTAATAACAAATCATAAAGAGCCATAGAGAACTTTTCTCCCTCTGTCTAAACAGCTCTGTTCAGCTTTTAGCGCCTGTTTCTTTAAATGATAATGAGCCGCTCACTGTTCACCCCAACGTTGTGTGCACAGCAATGAGGAGTGAGGACCAGAAGCTCAAGTATTTAGCCGTTGTTTTCTTGGTTCACTTTCTGTGAAATAAAACAACGCAGTCAATTTGACGTCAAGTACAGAGACTTTACAATGGCCCCGCCCCATCTTCTGAGTCTGTCCAATCACAGCGCTGGACCCACGGTAATATGAGAATGCAAAGTTAAATGCAGCAAAACACAGAAAGTGTGGAGAAATAATAGTGGATGGCTATTTCTCATAAATGTGCACAGAAAAAGCTTTTTTTCATCAGGTGTCCCCTTTAAATAAGCAACACTTGTTTCAAAGTCCAGGACACTGGTCTGAGAGTCAGCAGCTGTGAGTGTTAAAAGGTTTTTGGACAGTGATTGTGAAGCTAAAGCTAACATGGTCTGGAAAATATCCAGAAAATGAAAGTCATTTGCATAGAGTGAAAATCTCCACACCCTCAGATCAGAAAGTATCCAAACAGGAAACCAGGTCCACATATTTCACATCATTTCTACCATTACTCAGAGCATGGTATTAGATGGTGCAAGTGAAGTAGCTTCATCTCAGCAGACTCTGCTCATTAAAGATGTATGTATTCAATAAACCACAGCATGCTATCTTCTGTAGTGTCACACTGGAGCTATGAAGTTCAGAAATGATAAAACACTCATATTCACATTTGGAGTCAATTTTAGAAACAACAGGAGCAGCTGTGGGTCCGTGATGAATTGGAGTGGTGATGGTGGTTAACGCTAGAATGAGACTGACCTTCCGAACCCAGAACCCATTCAGGACTGTGTAACTACATCAGGAAACGCACCCAAGATTTTACACAGAGATCACCATCCATCAGGTCTATACAAACCCTTTTTCTCTGGACTCCAGCTCAGCTTGGAGGGTCTGACAGACTGTGGACACTGGTGCTGTGGTAAGAGACCACGTTTCAAGTGGTTTACAACAAAATGGACATTGAGTTCCGCATACCAAAGACAAAAGGGACTGACTGATCCAGCGTCAGTCAGTCAGAGGTTCACAGTGAAGTTTTCATTGTTGTGGAGGTGTATACTGGGAATATAGAGAGACACATGATACAATTGGGTGACGTCTTTTTCAGGAAGTCCACGGTTGTTTCAGCAGGACAGGGCCAGGCCTCATTCTGCATGTCTTCATACACACAGAGTGCATGACAAGCCTGCATCCAGATCTGTCTCCTGTGGTCATCATGAAGAGGAGAATCAGACGGTGGTGACTGTGGAGCAGCTGGAGTCTCGTATCGAGAGAGAACTCCACTCACAAACCTGCAGTGCTGAGTCTCCTCAGTTCCCAAACACACCCACAGCGTCAGTAAAGGAAAGGGGATGGAGCTCAGCGGGAAACTCATACTCAGTCAACATTTCAAAATACAGAGGTGAATGTGTCTGAAACAAATATGCTAATGAGAAGAGCTAGAGAACAGCTATGGAAACTGATGTTTAAGTTTGTATTTAATGGTAAATCATTTAAAATTCTCCCTCTGTCAAGCCACCAGAATATAACAGGACTGAAGAATTTTATTAAGAATCACGAGTGAGTTAAAGGTGACATTGAGGTGAGGCTTTAGCATAAAGGCTAATGTTGAATTTGGTGTCTGTTTTATCATTTGTGTTTATTTTTACAATTTTATTTTCAGTAAAGATTTCTAAATCACTTTAATAAGGAATTTGCAAAAACACTTTAAACGATATAAAAACAATAATATCCTTTTACTGTTAACAGACAGGAATGTACACCAGATGTTAGACACTTTCTGCAGGAAATGAAAACAGTGAGTGCTGGTGCTGAGTGATGTGAAGGTGTGTCTGTGACTGTAAAATGCCACAGTGACAGTTTTAAAAAGGCAAAACTTCAGTGAAACTCATCTGTCATTGACAGCTTTTACAAGAAATAATCAGCTAACACCAAGTCAAACCTGTCTCTCAAAACACATCACACCAGATCAAAACAAATCACTGTTTTACTGTTTTTAAACTCACTTTAGTAACTATTTTACACCTCTGTTTAACTGTGTTGAAACCCACTTTAGTAACTATTTTACACCGGATCACTCTGTTTAACTGTGTTTAAAATCAGTTTAGTAACTATTTTACACCGGATCACTCTGTTTAACTGTGTTTAAAATCAGTTTAGTAACTATTTTACACCGGATCACTCTGTTTAACTGTGTTTAAACTCACTTTAGTAACTATTTTACACCGGATCACTCTGTTTAACTGTGTTTAAAATCAGTTTAGTAACTATTTTACACCAGATCACTCTGTTTAATTGTGTTTAAACTCACTTTAGTAACTATTTTACACCGGATCACTCTGTTTAACTGTGTTGAAACCCACTTTAGTAACTATTTTACACCGGATCAATCTGTTTAATTGTGTTTAAACTCACTTTAGTAACTATTTTACACCGGATCAATCTGTTTAACTGTGTTGAAACCCACTTTACTAACTATTTTACACCGGATCAATCTGTTTAATTGTGTTTAAACTCACTTTAGTAACTATTTTACACCGGATCAATCTGTTTAACTGTGTTGAAACCCACTTTAGTAACTATTTTACACCGGATCAATCTGTTTAACTGTGTTTAAACTCACTTTAGTAACTATTTTACACCGGATCACTCTGTTTAACTGTGTTGAAACCCACTTTAGTAACTATTTTACACCGGATCAATCTGTTTAATTGTGTTTAAACTCACTTTAGTAACTATTTTACACCGGATCAATCTGTTTAACTGTGTTGAAACCCACTTTACTAACTATTTTACACCGGATCAATCTGTTTAATTGTGTTTAAACTCACTTTAGTAACTATTTTACACCGGATCAATCTGTTTAACTGTGTTGAAACCCACTTTAGTAACTATTTTACACCGGATCAATCTGTTTAACTGTGTTTAAACTCACTTTAGTAACTATTTTACACCGGATCACTCTGTTTAACTGTGTTGAAACCCACTTTACTAACTATTTTACACCGGATCAATCTGTTTAATTGTGTTTAAACTCACTTTAGTAACTATTTTACACCTCTGTTTAACTGTGTTGAAACCCACTTTAGTAACTATTTTACACCGGATCAATCTGTTTAACTGTGTTTAAACTCACTTTAGTAACTATTTTACACCGGATCACTCTGTTTAACTGTGTTTAAACTCACTTTAGTAACTATTTTACACCGGATCACTCTGTTTAATTGTGTTTAAACTCACTTTAGTAACTATTTTACACCGGATCACTCTGTTTAACTGTGTTTAAACTCACTTTAGTAACTATTTTACACCAGATCACTCTGTTTAACTGTGTTTAAACTCACTTTAGTAACTATTTTACACCGGATCACTCTGTTTAATTGTGTTTAAACTCACTTTAGTAACTATTTTACACCGGATCAATCTGTTTAATTGTGTTTAAACTCACTTTAGTAACTATTTTACACCGGATCACTCTGTTTAACTGTGTTGAAACCCACTTTACTAACTATTTTACACCAGATCAATCTGTTTAACTGTGTTTAAACTCACTTTAGTAACTATTTTACACCGGATCAATCTGTTTAACTGTGTTTAAACTCACTTTAGTAACTATTTTACACCAGATCACTCTGTTTAATTGTGTTTAAACCCACTTTAGTAACTATTTTACACCGGATCAATCTGTTTAACTGTGTTTAAACTCACTTTAGTAACTATTTTACACCGGATCACTCTGTTTAACTGTGTTTAAACTCACTTTAGTAACTATTTTACACCGGATCACTCTGTTTAACTGTGTTTAAACTCACTTTAGTAACTATTTTACACCAGATCACTCTGTTTAATTGTGTTTAAACTCACTTTAGTAACTATTTTACACTGGATCACTCTGTTTAACTGTGTTTAAACTCAGTTTAGTGACTATTGAGTGAATGAGTGTGGGAGTGACTGGGTGAGAGACTGGGTGTTTGTGTGAGAGACTGGGTGAGTGTGTGAGAGACTAAGCGAGTGTGTGAGAGACTGTGTGAGTGTGTGAAGGAGTGTGTTCTTTCTCTGAAACAATTCTCTGTAACAGTTTAAGGCACTAATCATCTGCTTTACATCAAAGACACTCATTTTTTTTAGTCTTTTATCAAGCTCCTGTTTTAAGTTTGCTCTCTTTTGTTTTATTATTTTTATTTAGTTTGATTTATGAATGAATTGTATTCTGATATTAATTCCCTTGAGCACCATGTCTCTAGCCCCTTTCATCTTTTTTATGTGTTTATATCTTGTAAATTGTTTGAACTCTTTTATATTCTTCTTCATAAATGATCCTGTCTCTCCCCTGTGTCCAGAACAGACACCACACGTAACAGGGGCAGGGGCTTTAAGGTGCTCCTATGGTGGACACAGTGAGTATAAATGCTATAGATCAATGTAGCTGCACATGATCCTCTACCTGACTTCAACAATGTTCCTGTGAAGGCTCAACTTCACTCAGATCTGTTGTAAATTCTTCCCAGAAGAGAAGGGACTCAGAGCATCAAGAAACAGAGGCTATTATCAGGGGCTGAGCGGACAGAGAAACGACATCTGTTCAGAGAATATTACCTTAGTTCATTTAGTGGCCTCTGGTGGACAAACAGAGTAACTGCTGCTTGTTGCAATAAAGCTTTTAGTTTCACACTAAAGGATTTTTCTAGGTCCTGCTGTAATCCCCAAAGTGGGCTGCACCGCAGGTTTCCTCTGGGTGACTGTGAGGAGTGTGGTGTGTTCTCCCTGTGTCTGCGTGGGTTTCCTCCGGGTGACTGTCTGTGAGGAGTGTGGTGTGTTCTCTCTGTGTCTGCGTGGGTTTCCTCCGGGTGACTGTCTGTGAGGAGTGTGGTGTGTTCTCCCTGTGTCTGCGTGGGTTTCCTCCGGGTCACTGTCTGTGAGGAGTGTGGTGTGTTCTCCCTGTGTCTGCATGGGTTTCCTCCGGGTGACTGTCTGTGAGGAGTGTGGTGTGTTCTCTCTGTGTCTGTGTGGGTTTCCTCTGGGTGACTGTCTACGAGGAGTGTGGTGTGTTCTCCTTGTGTCTGTGTGGGTTTCCTCCGGGTGACTGTCTGTGAGGAGTGTGGTGTGTTCTCTCTGTGCCTGCGTGGGTTTCCTCCGGGTGCTCCGGTTTCCTCTCATGCTCCAAAAACACACGTTGGTAGGTGGATTGGTGACTCAAAAGTGTCTGTAGGTGTGAGTGTGTGAGTGAATGTGTGACACCCTGTGAAGGATTGGCGCCCCCTCCAGTATGTGTTCCTGCCTTGGATATGGTGTGTGTGTCCAGCAGGGGGTGCTGTCCCTGTGCTCTGTGTGGATCCCAATGCCTTGGTGCAGTGTGAGGAACACTGTACTGAATAAACAGCACCGCCTTTCAGTCGAGACGTAACACAGAGGTCCTGAGGGCAGTAAAGACCCCAGGGGCAGTTCCTGGAACACAGTGACCCCTGAATCTGCCTCTGGGGTCCCTGTCCCTGTCCTCCTGACCATCCCTCCCTCCCCCTTGCTTATTGGGTCCTGACAGCTGGTGTGTGGTGAGGGGACAGATGCGCAGCGTCCAGGTGGAGGTGGACACTAGAAGAGACTCGAATGTCTCAGGGAGCTGTGGGGGTCTAGAACAGCGCTGCAGAAAGGGAAGTGTCATTTGTTTTTACAGTCCATTACAGAGTGGATACAGTCTTTAGGGAAGTGGGGTCTCCACTGTTTACTAACTGTGTCACTGAGCAATAAAGGGCTGACGCTGCAGGAGGGCGAGGTATTAAAATACAGCTGTATTTTCTCCAGAACTGAGTCAGATCTGCTGTGTGACGTGTGACACTCCACCCCCCTCCACACACACACACCATCACAGACGCTGGCTTCTGAACTGTGTTTATAACAAGCCCACGTCCTCTTCAGCGGAGGAGCAGTGTCCGTGATTAACTCCACACAGGGTTTCAGACTGTGATTGTGTCAGACACAGGACACTTCTCCACTCCCCCTCAGTGCGTCTGAAATGAGCTGGATCCCAGAGAAGGCGGCGTTTCTGGATGAACTGTGGTGGTGATGAACTGTGTTCACAGACAGTGAATGGGATGTAGATGATCAACCCTCAGGAGGAACTTTATTCTTTAACTGTTTCACTGTTTACCCACGTTGTTTTTCACAGAGTGGTGAACTCCTTTTTCCTTCTGAAAGACTCTCTTTTTAAACCTCTTCCATGTCTACAGTGAAGTCTCTGACTGTAAGGACCCAGGTGATGCCACAGGCCAACAGTAGGGGGCCTTGGTGATACACTAGGAGAGCAGGCATCACCAGCTCTTACAACTCCATTTCCCAGACTTCCCAGCACTCATCACTGTAATCAGCGCTGACTGGGGGCACCTGGTTGATCCCTGTATAAAAGACCCCTCAAACAGAGGTTCAGTCTCACACCTTATTTGAGGGGGGTCTGGTGCAGTATTCAGAACAACACAGAAAACAAAAGAAACAGTAAAGAAATGAGGATAAAGGGAATTAAATGTTATAAATAACAAAAAGGTTGAGAAGAAATGAAAGAGAAAAAGAGACCAGGAAAACAAAGATCAAGAAAGAAAATGAATAACAGAGCTCCAAAAAAGAGAAAATAAAACCCCCAGAAAGAGAAGGGTTCTCTCTTCACACAGGAGGATTGTTTAGCAGAAAAGTGGAGAATGCGTTTTTTGGCGACGTTTTGACCGTTGACGGCTGTTGCAGTGAGGCACCACAGAGTTAAACACCATTCACTAACGTTTACTTCATGCCTTTTTCATGGCTTTGTTTAGGTGTTTTTAAATATATTTATTATTTATTTATTCACACAATGGATGTGAAAATTGGAGTACGGAAAAAATGAAAACACAAAATCAAAGGAAATAGTGCAGGAAACTTACAAAGAAGCCCCAAGGTGTAAGGGACTGCCTGCACAGTTGTCATCCCTCCTCCAGAGGGAGACCACGCTCCAGGATGCCTAGTAATCAGCACAAGTGAGAACAGCTGGTGCTGACACTTCATAAGCCCTCCACGCTGCTTTCTCCTTGGTATTTTCCTCCAAAAGGACTCTTTCAGGTTCCGTTTGAATTCACTACCCTTTGAGTTAAATCAACTCCCAAGCCCTTTTTCTCTCGTTTCTCCAGCAGTCTGGAGAGAACTTTCCTGTTGGAACTTTGGTCTCACTGCCTTGCTTTCTCCTTTGTCGTTACAAAGAAAAAAATGTTGGAAGTTCTACTCTTTCTCACCTTTATTGGGCTCTCTTCTTTCCCTCTTTTTGTTGTGAAAGCAGCTGTAAGGTTGTGCAACGGGTGTGTCAGCTGCCTGTCATGTTATTACCACTCGTGGGTGACTGATTCCTGCTCTGAACTTCATCTTTTGTCATCTGTTTGTCAGTTTGTTCCCTTTTGAATTTCACTCCCAAGAATCTTGTGTGTTATGTTTGGAGTTTGTCTCCTGTCTAGGTTTAAAATGTACTGTCACAAGCATCACTACCTCCTACATAGTACACTGGTACACTCACTGCTGTTTCACCCAAACGACCCCGGATCCATTCCCACCGTGTGCGAAGCATTTATATCTGCACAGAGTCTTTCCTCTGGGTAAACTGTACAGGACTATCAGAGTCTCCCCTGTACATAGCCGTCCTGTTACAACAGGGTTTGTACTAGGCACGTTCCCACTTTAAAGAAGAGTAACAGAAGAATAGAAACACAGAATAAAAGAGTCATGTCAAAGAGGGGGTTGGTGCAGTGTGGATTGAATAAACAGAAGGGTGTAATCATAAATGGACTTTCGTTAGTGTGTTGGAGGAGTTCTTGTGTGGTGTGGTACACAGCTCCATATACGAGTCCTCTGTGTGAAACTGTGAACTGGCTCAATGTGCTTCTGTAGAAGGCAGGATGCAGGTTGTGGGAGTACTGAGGGATTTCAGAGTTTTGTTGAAGGCTGGTTTGTTTGTTCACTTTGACTCTGCACTTGGAGCCTCCAACCTCCTGATTCCTGTCACTCTCCTACAGCCAGTTAACCTCTCTCTAAATGATTCTGCAGCACTTTACCCGTCTTCTGTTCCCTGTCCCAACTGATCTAGAACCTGTCGCCGGAACCAAATACAAATATCTTTCAAAGAACAGTTTCCCAGATTCAACATTTGAATATTGTCTTTGTTCTGTTTTAAATTAAATAAGTTTTAAAGGAACACTCAGCAAGATATGGGTTGTTTTTCTCTTGCGGCTCCCCCCAGTGTAATTAACGTTCACAGCATTGTACTGAACTCAGCAGGGAGAGGGAGAGGGGTAGTGGGGTGGGGTGGGGTGGTTTCCTCCCCTCCCCTCCTCTGTAAGTCACACAGTGCAGTTTCTTTAGTGCTGAGCCCCGAGTACAGATTTATTCTCTCTATTCTCACAGTTACAGCTCGGTGGAGCATCAGTTTGATTTTAAAGCTGTAATTTAAATACATTTCATAGTGTTTCTTTAAAAGAACTGCACGTTATTGCATTGTTTTTATTTACATTTTGCCCCCGGTCTCAGTGTTTCTGGCTTCTGTTCTGTATGTTAACAAAGGAACAGGATTTGACCAAACACATGAGCTATCTTGGGTCCAGAGTCTGCAGTGAAGTAACAGCTGTAGGTTCAGGGTCTGAACTCTGATGAAGACCCCACTTCTCTAAAGAAGACCACATTCACATTGAGACCCCCCTCTCTCCCAGAGCTGGAGACACACCCTGGGCTTGTCCCCTCTGTAACGATCCAGCTTTGCTGACGATCCGTCACTGCTGAGACGACTAAAACCAAAACTGAAAGCCTCTGTCCCTCAGAAGGAAACCGCTGACTCTGGAGGAGGGCGAGTTACTGGTGGAAGTTCATCTCCAGTTCAGACACGTGATGATAACTGTGAAAAGGTCCCAGTTCCTGTGTGAAACTCTGTGAAAGTGTGGGGGACGTGTTTGTGTCAGAATCCCTTCACTGTTCACTGTGTAAATGAGCAACTGTTGTGAGAGGGAGCTTCTTTCATCTCCGACATATCGCTAAACTTAAGAGCATTGTCTTTTAAAGACCTGGAAACAGTTACTCATGTCTTTACCTCCTCTCGTGTTGACTATTGCAGTTCTCTGTACCTGGGGATCTCTCAGTCGAGCAAAACACTGCAGCTGTACCTGGAAAAGGGAGAGAATTACCCCTGTGTTGGCGTGGAGGTTGAGTCGAATTCAGACTCGGCTGTTTCTCTTGCCTTGCTCTTACCTTTAGTCATCCTCTGATGGACTTTCGGGTGCTGTGTTATCCTGGGATATTTCATATTTAAAGATAGATCTCGGTTTGTGAAGCACAAAACAGTTACTGCTCCGGTTACTGAGGGTGTACCACAGGGTTCTGTTCGGGGTCCCCTGTTATTTATCATTTATTTAATTCCTCTTTTAAATATGATCTGCTCCAACAGCCTCAGGTTTTATTGCTCTGCTGGTGACATTCAGATTTACCTTATTCCTCAAACTCAAGTTTAATCCTAAAAAAATATCTTCACAGATTCTTCCATGAGTGTGAATCGTGAATATGAACCAGGTTCAGTGTTTGACTCAGAGTCGTGTGGTGTGGGGTGGAGGCGACTCTCGGTGTGAAACGTCATGTTAATGTCAGGCCTGAAAGACTATAAACCAGCGAGGGTCGAGCTGGGATCATTTGTTTACCTCCCGGCTGCGTCTGAACCGACCGGAGTGCTGTAACTGAGGGAGGACTGTGCAGAGTCGTGTCTGTATTTAATGCTTTAAAATGCTGCCTGTTTTTGTTCCAATAGCTGCACAGTTATAATTCCTCTGGCCAGGGGGCGCTGGTGTACAGGGCCCTGACAATGCGCTGTAATACTGAATCTTCTGTGTGTCTGTGTGTGTGTGGGGGGGTTTTCCCCAACTGTAAACATCTTTGTGTTAAAGAAAAAGCACAATGTAAGGTTTATTTCTTTGTTGTTGTTTATTATTATTTACTGTAAAAAGAAGGAAATAACTCAGAACACCCTCTTAAACTCTGAGCTGGACCCAGAGGAGGATCACATCCTCTCAGCTCAGCTGAGTCCATCAGGAAAAACTGTTTACAGCACTGTAATAATCCAGACACGCCCCTCCCTGGAGCAGCAGCCAATCAGCACTCCACAGCTCCCCTGTCAGGACACGCCCCCTACCCTATTTCAGCTCCTCAGCCACGGCCTGCTGGTCCTTCCCCTCCATCACTGTGTCCATCTCTGACCCGGACTCGGCTGAACACGCTGTGGACGCTCAGGTGAGTTCCTCTGGGTTTCTAACTGAGACCAGACTGTGTCCTGTGTTCATACCTGGCGTATCTACCTTCACACTGACACAGTTAAACCCAGCACCGCTGCAGAGGTCAGGGAGAGTTCAGGACGCTGACTTTAAAGACTCGAGTTCTGAGATCCTGAAGGAACGGGAGAATGTGGAAGTGAAATCAGAGTTTAACCCTTTCCTCCTGACCAGTGTTTCAGAGAGAAACCCATGAGCTGAGCCTGAGCGAGGGCTGAGGACATTTATCAATTATATTTTAATACCAACAGTATCATCATTCACCCTGTGAAGGACTGGCGCCCAGTGATTCCGGGTAGGCTCTGGACCCTGGATAAGGGTTACAGACAATGAATGAATCAATGAATATCAGCAAATTCACTAGGTTTCCCTTTTAGTGCTAATTTAAAACCGTCTTGTAGAAAAATCACTGTTTTAAAAGACACTAGATTATATTTCAGTGTCTTTTCTGATCCGTTTAATTCCAGGAGCAGTAAAGAAATGGGGAACGACACCTCAAACACAAACACTTCAGTTCAACCTCTGAGTTTTCTGTAAGAAAGAACGGATGAGGTCGGACGAGCTTGTGGTTGAAATCAAGCCGAAGCACGGTGGCCGCCCAAAATGATGTTCAAGTGCATTTCCCCAGTAGAGTACTTCCGTCTGGCTCCTGGAGAATATAAAAACATCGCGGGGAGGGGCCAGCTGTACGTCAGCGTACTCGTGGAAGACGAGGAAAACCCAAAGGTCATGACAAGAAGACTCCGCATGAACCACCACGTTCCCAGCGACCGTCACAGCGGAGGAGACGTCTGGGTGGATTACCAAGGAACTGACCATTCTCCTTGCAATTAAAGATAAGTTTAACCACAGCTGTGATCTCTCTGACGGCACACGTGAAGATCAGGGTCCTGTGAGACGCTCTTTAAACGCAGCTACACTTTTATTAAATACAGTCTGTGAAAATGTTGTAGCTTTCCATGCTTCATTAAACTCTTCTGATGAAGAACACCGTTCCAGTGTTATCTGTCTGAACTGTCACTGAGGGGGACCTGCTCCCTCAGACAGCCCCTGTCCAGTGGGGTATTACTCTACAGACTGGACTGGGAGATATGGGACACCCACCACCACAGCGTAAGGGGGCAGTGTAAAATTAATATAAAACTATATCATAACATCATAGAAACAGATAAATACAGTAGACCATGCCCCACCTCCCTCTCACCTGAACACACTCTGCGTCCTCTCACCTGAACACACACACACCACGGTCCTCTCGCCTGAACACACACACTGCGGTCCTCTCACCTGAACACACTCTGCGTCCTCTCACCTGAACACACACACACCACGGTCCTCTCACCTGAACACACACACCGCGGTCCTCTCACCTGAACACACACACTGCGGTCCTCTCACCTGAACACACGCTGCGGTCCTCTCACCTGAACACACACTCTACGGTCCTCTCACCTGAACACACTCTACGGTCCTCTCACCTGAACACACGCTGCGGTCCTCTCACCTGAACACACGCTGCGGTCCTCTCACCTGAACACACACACACCACGGTCCTCTCACCTGAACACACACACTGCGGTCCTCTCACCTGAACACACACACTGCGGTCCTCTCACCTGAACACACACACCACGGTCCTCTCACCTGAACACACTCTGCTGTCCTGTCACCTGAACACACACACAACAGTCCTCTCACCTGAACACACGCTGCGGTCCTCTCACCTGAACACACTCTGCAGTCCTCTCACCTGAACACACACACCACAGTCCTCTCACCTGAACACACACACCACAGTCCTCTCACCTGAACACACGCTGCGGTCCTCTCACCTGAACACACGCTGCGGTCCTCTCACCTGAACACACACACCACAGTCCTCTCACCTGAACACACACCACGGTCCTCTCACCTGAACACACACACCACAGTCCTCTCACCTGAACACACGCTGCGGTCCTCTCACCTGAACACACGCTACGGTCCTCTCACCTGAACACACACACCACAGTCCTCTCACCTGAACACACTCTGTGGTCCTCTCACCTGAACACACACACCACAGTCCTCTCACCTGAACACACTCTGCGGTCCTCTCACCTGAACACACGCTGCGGTCCTCTCACCTGAACACACACACTGCGGTCCTCTCACCTGAACACACACACTACAGTCCTCTCACCAGAACACACACACTACGGTCCTCTCACCTGAACACACACACCACAGTCCTCTCACCTGAACACACGCTGCGGTCCTCTCACCTGAACACACACACCACAGTCCTCTCACCTGAACACACACAAAAATATGGCCCTTTTGTAAAAACTGTCCCTAAACGGTTTGTCCTTGTGTTAAGTTGTCTGTAACGTCTGCCTGAGGGCAGCAGTTCAAACATCTGGTGTCCTGGGTGTGTACAGTCCTTGATAATCGTGTAAGCCCTCCTGAGGCAACGAGTGCTGTAAAGGTCCTCCCATTGGAGATCTGGGTCCATATACACCCTCTCCACATCCTGTCCATTGATGCAGATTGACTGCAGGTCAGACTTCTTCCTTCTGAAGTCTACAATCAGTTCTTTGGTCTTGGAGGTGTTAATGACTGGGTTGTTCACTGAGGACCACTCCACTAGCCTTTGAACCTCTCCCCTGTATGCTGTTTCATCACCCTCAGAGATCAGTCTGACCAGAGTAGTGTCGTCAGCGAACTTGATTGTGACATTGTTTGAGTGGCTGCTGATGCAGTCATACGTGTACAGTGTATAGAGGAGTGGGCTCAGCACACAGCCCTGTGGAGATCCAGTGTTGATGTTAAGGGCTGTGGAGAGACGTGAGACAACTCTAACTCTCTGTACACGGTCTGTGAGGAAGTTCCTTAGCCAACTGCATATGGTGTATGAAAGACCAATGCCCATTAGCTCAACAGTCAGCCTGTCTGGAAGTATGGTGTTGAATGCAGAGCTGAAGTCAACAAAGAGCAGCCTGGCATAGCGCCCCTGCAGTTCCAGGTGGGAAATGGTGGTGTGGAGCGCTGTTGCTATGGCATCTTCTGTTCACCTGTTCGCTCTGTATGGTCAAGTAACCTGTTATGACCTGATCTAGGGCAGACCGCAACACAAAAATGAAATAACGGACAGTGTGATGAGTGCAAAAAAACTACAACTTAGGACAGTTTTTGTGAACCAGAAAATTGACTTCAGGAGTGACCCAGGCCAAAACAACAAACAGACCCCACACTAACTAGTTTGAGGTACACTAACTAACCTGTGAAAGACGACAAAAACAAAGACAATGTGCTAACCTTACTCCCTTGTATAAACAGAGACAAACCCCAGTTCCCAAAACAAAAACGGCAGCCACTCCCTACAACTGGTACACGTTTACAAATGTGTACAACTTACAGACAGGCAACACTCACAAAATACATTCAACAATTAACAATTCAACACATATACAGTCTCACATGTGTGTGATGTAACCCTCTCTTTTATAGCCGATGGTTAAAGCCAAACCATGGACCCAGATTCCGGCATCCGGCATGCAGTCACTCAGGAACCCAGGAATGGATCCTATAACATATGGACAGGACAGGATAGAGATACAAGAAAACATCCATGCCCATAACAAACCTAAGTACTCTCTTATTTCACATGAACTTGACCTGTATAACACAAATAAACAGAAGTCTTCACAAATCAGGTAATACCTACATCATCAGACTTTTCAAGTGCTATACACAGTTTTTCCTGACGGACTCTGCTGAGATGAGAGGCTGTGATCCTCCTCTGGGTCCAGCTCAGAGTTTAAGAGGGTGCTTTGAGTTATTTCCTTTCAAGTTGATAGTGTTTGTGTTTGAAATAAAACTACAGAATCAGACCGTCTGATGTAAAGACTTACTCCTGAATGACTGACAGATAAAAACAGGACAGTGACACATTACACAGATCAGCCTCTGTCTGCTTTTTAATTATATACAGTTTAATAAAAATGTGTGTGTGTGTGTGTGTGTGCGCGCAGAGGAAGGGCGTGAGGGAGCTGCCTGTTGTGACATCATCGTTTTGACCTTTTATAACCTTTCTGCTGTACATTTCTATGGGGGAAATTCGTACGATAGTTTTACACCGGTCGTAAGTCAGATCGGTCTGAAATTTGACGTGTCTGGTCCCGGTGCGTCCAGGTCTCGTCGTGTGGAATCTCATGAATGTATCTTGAAAATTCACAGAGTTACAGCACTATAGGAATTCCAAATTTGAACGATTGTATTCTGACAGTCAGATCACTTCAAAAAGTTATTTTAAATGATATGACAATCTGACTAGGTTAGGACTGTCTCTTTCTGGAGCTAGCATTACTAGCCTCAGTCGACTGAGTTAAGGGAGAATGTGCAGCTTATTCATTAAACTTCTATTTGAATTGACTATAAATATCTGAGCAGCGGTGGTGGTTCAGGGAGAATGCTTAGTAACACAAACCCAGACCCTTAAAGTCTGCGACACTTCTTGGGGATCCTTGAGTTGCTAGGTCAGTCCAGGTTGTCTGGTGTTTTTGGCAGAACTGGAGTCTAAATGAAAATGTACAAAGGGCTAGAGATCAGAAACCTCACTGGAATCCTACCTCCACTTTCTGCTTTTAAAACCAAGGGAGATCCAGTCAAAACTCAACAGGGACCTGGGAGCTTGGGTTTGTTTTATTTTTAAGTCACTTCACTAAACGTACACCAAGTTAGTGACTCACACCCGTGATGCTTTGTGTCTGTTTCATGAAACTCAAAATGAAGGTTGTGAAACCAGATAAAATAAATAAATTAATAATTAAAAACACAGTTCCACTGAATGCCACACCAGTTGGAATAAGGAAGTGATGCCTGATGAGGTGTACAGTATATATTTCCAGACTTTCAAGAGGACGGCATTCATCTAGTCTTGAGTCTTAGTGACTAAATGGCTTTGACCATGGTTCTTCTGCTCTCCACAGCGTTCCTCGTTCTGGCTCCGGGCTTTTTCCTCCAAGGTCAGTGGTTTCTTTTGTGTGGAGGAGTTTTTTTCTCATTTGATTTGAGGAATGTCTGCATGATTTACAGGTCACCTGTCAGTACGGTGTAGGACAGTAATATTGTATAAAAAGCGTTTACTCTTTCATTCAGGAGAGGCCACTACATCGTATGCCATTACCATGACAGTCTATGATACCGTCAACAAAACACCAAACCAGACCTACTCCACTGAAGTTGTCTTCAGAGGAGTCTTAATCGGGGCCATGAGAAGAGCTCAGGAGAATTCCAGTTACTGCTTCAGGTAAAAGTTGGTTTCTGATTAGTTAACAAACTGAGAAATCCTGGGAATATTGAACCTAAAGATCATTAAAATGCTGGAGAATACATAATTAACTTTGTATTTCCAGTAGCACTATGTTCAGCGTCGAAGCCTTCACTATGTAATATGACTATGTACTGAATGTTCATGTCAATAACAATTAGCTAAATACCAAGCAAGTTTGGAAGTGTTCACTTTTTCAGGCGAGCCACACCTTTGCTTTGATTCTGTATAACGTCAAACTGATGAAGGGTATAAACTGTAAGACATCGTTCAGCACAGAGCTCCAGATACTGATGTGTTTTATCTAAATATAATGTGACTGTTAGTACACCTGCTACTGCTACTGTTATTAACACATTACAATGAATTCTACGAAAGTTTGATGACAAATCTGAAACATTTCATTAAACAGATTTATAAATGCACAGGTTCACCACTTCAGAAAATCTGGACTATGGACCTTATCTGGAGAGTGTGAATGGCTTGAAAACGGACCGGGCTAAACAGCTTTACTGGGTGTTTAACGTGGAGCTAAAGAACGGTACCATTATCAGCCCTGATGTAGGTCAGTTCTAATTCTAACTCAGTTCACTTCTGCATTACGTCCATCACAGGTTTTTAATCATATTTTTGCTGCTTCATTTAGTGCCGTGTGTTTTTACAAGTGTCACACACTATCACGAGTGAAAGTTTCTGGACAGATAAAATATGCCATTCCTTAACACTGAAATCCTTAAGATGTTATTATTTATGACATTTGATGGTCTATATTCGTCAGTTCCAGGGCTAGACACATGTTTAGACGAGAGAATGCTCTACTGCATGTGTTTATTTCATTTTCTTCTTTGTTTTATTTTGTTTTATTAAGGTATAGGATGCTACATTCCTAACCCAGAGGATCACATTATCTTCAAATTCATCAAAATGGGGCTGTATCATTTCAGTGGTCAATACTGCCATAACAGTGATTACAGTGGTCCTAGATGCCCTTCTTCTGTATGAGGCACAGTCTTATTTTCAGCTTTCAATCATTTAAACTGCACCTGTCCTGTGTATTTCTATGGAGTACTCTCTTTCTTTGGAAAGGTTTATACACTAATATCCACTAATAAACACAACTGACAGTCAAATCAAATCAAATTTTATTTATATAGCTCTTTTCACAACAAAAAGTCGTCACAAAGCAGCTTTACAGGGATCCGGGTCCAAGCCTCCTATGAGCAAGCCAGGGGCAACAGTGGCAAGGAAAAACTCCCTCAGCACACGAGGAAGAAACCTTGGAAGGAACCAAGACTCATACGGGGAACCCATCCTCCTCGGGTCGACACCGGAGACACAACAGAGAACAGAACAGAAGTAAAAGTGAAATGATGACAGATGAAGGGGTTATAGTAATGTAAATGTAGTATATTAGTGATGTATGAGTCTGAGGAAGGAGAAGGTGATCAGGGATTCTGTGTGAGTTAAAAGTAGGTGCAGAGTTAATCTGAGGTAAAACAGCATGGCCAAGCATGATAGTGTAGATGAGACAAGGCCAGGATCTTGTACAGGACACACAGGGGCTGGATCAGGGCAACACCTGGAGAGCAGCAGGACATCTCAAAGCATGAGAGAGACGGGAGAAAGAAAGCCAGACAAAGGGAACAAATAAAAATACAGAGGTTAGTAGGGTCATGGTAAAGAACGGGCAAATTTGTCCTGTGAAAAAAGCTTCCACGGGTCAGGCAAGAGAACCCAGCGACAGACAGCGTGTCGGCGGTTACTAGAAAGCTAACTAAAAAAGCTGTAGCTATGGTCATATGACCGGGTTAATACAGAACAGTGATAATATGAAACCAGCCCGAACACTAATAGAGAAGGAGTAACCGGTAGGTTTTTAATCTAGATTTAAAGATTGAGAGTGTGTCTGAGCCCCGAACAGTAACCGGAGGCTATTCCAGAGTTGAGGAGCTTTGTGAGAAAAGGCTCTTCCTCCTTCCTCCAGTCGGACGTATAATGTCTGTGCCCTGCTTCTGTCTAAAGGGAATTATGACATTTGAAATTTCATTGTTTCAGGGATAAAAATGATCTCTGAATTAAATAGAACTGAATTACTATAACATTCAATTCCAAAGCTGCCAAAATAAATGCAAATAAATCATTGAGTTTATCTGCAATTTTACTTTTAAGGCATTGCTTTACAATTCTCACCTTTTACTGCTCTATTGCACGTGCAATGATAAAATACCATAGGGATTAGAACCAATCATTTTTACTAAGCACATACATTAATAGTCAGTGTCAAATCATAAATGAAGTTATGTAATAACATAATTTTGGAAGTAGGACCACGCCTGAACTCCTCCTCTCAGCTCTATATACACCCCGCAAATTCACGTCATTTCCGCGTCGGACAAACTCGCTTCATTTAGTTCAGGAGACGGATTCGATTCGACTGTTTCACGACGTCAGCTCTCTCCTCCGCACTGGGTCATTCAGAGCCGTGTTCGGCCATTATCAAACCCACCGAGCCTCCTGTTTTAACCTCGCTCCCACCTCCACCCCGTCTCCACCCTTTTCTCGTATTCATTTATCCAACAGGGGTCCAGCTTCATACGCATTCATAAGCCGCCCTTTACTCCTCTCCAAAGACTTCTGAGTTCACCTCCCCGTTTCAGCCTCTACGGGCGTGGTCCTTACTAGCACAATGCTAGTTTGCTAATTTGCACCGAGCAAAGGGGAAAACGTTTAAAACTGTACCTGGAAGGTAAACATCGTTTGAACCGTCCACATCAGGGGTCACGAGTCCAAGTCCAAACCTGGACATTTAATGTGGAACAGAGTGTGTGTTTGAAGCGGTGAGACTCTTCTAGTCGTTACGGTGCAGGTTTAGCGCTCCAGGAAACTCAGACCAATCACATGTGTTTCTGCATATCACACGCGAGGCTCCTCAGCCAATCAGATCTGTGCATTATGATGAGCACTGTGACTCCACTGAGTGACACACACAGGGCTGGGTCCGGACGCCGCTGTCCTGGGGCCAGTAAAAACAGCCCGAGGGACGAGATCAAAGCTCTTTAGGACACTTTCAGGACAGCGGTGTTGTGTGAGTTACGACCAGAAACTTTAATGGGAAGGGAACGATTTTGGGTTTAAATTCTCATAACGATGAGCATAGATCTGTTTACGGATTAAGTGCTTTTTTTCAGCATAAAGAACCATTCAGCTCGCTGTTAGAAGATAATAATACAGTTTCTAAAGGTTTTTATTATTAAGGGAGATAAAATAATACACCTTTTCACACAGAGCCATGGAGGTTCTCCTTTAATAATAAAAACCTTTAAAATCTGCATTTAGTGTTTTGATAAACTGAACAATTTAAGAGTGACAAACCTCCAAAAAAAACAAGAAATCCTGAAGGGAGCAAAGACTTTTTCACACCACTGTTATTAATGAGCAGTAAATCGGCTCCTGACGCTCACTGAGCTCATACGAGTCGTAAAGTGCAGCTTCACTGGGTCACGTTTAAGAGTTGTACTCTATCACTGAAAGCAGTTTATAACGTTTCAGTGCCATGTTCCTGAGGTCGGGTCCAGCTCAGGCCCCACACTGACTTGATTTACAGATGGGAAAAGCACAGAACTGTACCTTACTCTGTATTAACTGTGGATGTTAAAGTTGTGTTGATGTCATTCGCCCCGTTTCATCTCCAGGACTTTTATTGTGTTTATTGTGACTTTTATTATTCTCCACAGTTGTATAATGAAAGATTACAGAGATCCCCCTCTCTTTCTGGAGAAGAGAATGTAATGAACCTTTAGGGAACACAGCTAGACTCTAACACCACTGCAGTACATTTTAAAGACACAGTACACCAGGGGTCCTTAAACCTTTTAACTGAAAACATCTAAATGTTCAGACCACGTCATAAAGTCATAAATATATTGAAGATGAATTAGTTTTTATTTTGATATTAAATATTCCAAAACTGTAAAGTCACTGTGGCGTACGGGGCGGCAGGTTTATGGCACACGCCTCTGAGCGCAGAGGGAAGACTTCTCACTGAAAAGCACAGATACTGAATCTTCAGAAATGTCTTCTTATGAATTTGAGAGAACGTTACCTCACCGTCTGCTGATCTCCACTCAGTCTGTGATGGACAAAGCTCCAGTTTTAGGAACATCTCTGTCAGGATTTGATGACATGGGCTGGGCGTTCTCTCTCTCTCTCTCTCTCACACACACACACACACACAGTATATTTTATGTTGGATTAGCTACTGAGCCTGTGTTTACTACTTCTCTATTTGCTCAGGGATCTCCAAACTTTCAACACACAGCTGCATCTCCATCTTGGATCTTCATAAAGATCCCACTGCACTGTAATATATTTACACACACAATAAAACAACAATAATGCAGACATTTTAATGTATGTACACTGTATTTATCCATGTTCCACTTTAATGTGTGTGTATACACTGCTGTCTGCACCTTTCAATTCTTTAATGATTTTCTCTTGATAATCAGCCTACATCATGCCTTGAGTCTAGTGTACAGGTCTAAGACAGGAGCAGGCTTGGTACCGGAAGGTCGCCGGGAGGAGGGGGTGTCAGTTCATGAAGAATGTTACTTTCACTTTTACCTTTTGACTTTGTTTTTTTGGAATTCATTCACAGATAAAACGGACGTTTCACTGTAAGAGGAGAAACATGACGACGATGAAGAAGAATAAAACTCAGACTTCAGACATATTCTCACTTGGCCAGGTAGGTCAGGAGACCAGTGTGTGTGTGTATGAGAGAGAGGGAGAGAGAGAGAGAGAGAGAGAATATAAACAGACAAACTAGAGCCACTTTACGGAACATCTGTGGAGGGAACTAAGGATCTCTCTAACACACACACACACACACACACACACACACAGAGTTTCGGGGAGAGAGATATTACAGCCACAAAATGAAAATGGAACTTGAACATCCTGTAATATCTGTGAGACTCGTATAAGGTCCTCATTTGAAGTAAATGGGATTCGAATTTAAAAAAAGAACACATTTAATGATAATCTTTTAAAAAGAATTTTACAGAAAGGTGAACACATTGTGTAAAATACAGTGAAAAGATGTATATGTGCTGTGTTTATTTTGATATCTTGATTTGTGTTTTATTGAGGCCTTATTTAGAGCAAAGTCGTCATTTCACTGAAACAACTCAATTCTTTTGTAAATATGAAAACATTTAACTCCAGAGCAAAATGACACAGAAAATATCATAGAGTTTAAAGGTTTTAAAGTGAGATATCTACAGTAAAGTGGTGGTCTCTACAGTAAACATCTTGATAAAATCCTCTAATAGCTCACAGAACGTTTCTCAGTGCGAGAGCTCAGAGTTTTAAAGGTCTTTTAAGGTGACGACTTTTACCAGGAAGTCCATGGTTAATTCAGGAAGACGATGCCAGGCCTGATTCTGCACACGCAGCAGAGCATGGCTCTCACCAAAGAGTACCTGTTTGTGTCCTCATCCCCGTATTATCAACCAGAGAAATGTAAAGGTGGTGTAACCGTGAGAGTGTTGCCTCTGTCCCTACTTTAACGAGCACCAAGTTCTAAATTTGTATCATTCATACAGTCTTTTGTGAAAAAGTCAGGACACCCCATGACACCCCATTTATTCATCTTCTCGTCCTGATCAGGTTTTCAGTGGCTCCAGAACCCACCCAGAATCCCTGGGCAGAGGAACACACTCTGGGGAGGGCACAAGTCCATCTCATGGTACTTTTGTTTGTTTTGATTTCAGGTGTTCAGTAAAACTTTGCAAACATTCTCTTAATGTTTTTGTTCTAAATAAAGCTGTACTCTCAGGTGTCTGACCTACTTTTCTTTCTTGTCCTGTCTTTGTTTTCCTTCCTCACTTGCTCCTCTGGTCCTCATGTTGTTAGCTGCTCGCCGTCACTGTCCCAGTCCCAGTCCCTGCACCGGTTTTGCACAAGTTCATTCTTAAGTTTGTTTGTAAAGTCTTTACTAAGTCCTTAATGAACACAAGTTAGTTTTAACAAGCCTTTTACTAAATCAGGTTGCACCACCGATCCATACTCTGTGTCTTAACTAGTATCTCCTAACTAATGCGTACTGTGTCACTGAGGTATTATGATTATTTGACAAATAGGTGATAACATTGCTTTGAGATATCAGTGCAATAGAGTTGGCCTGAAAAAACAACCCAGAGCACATAAAACCAGTAATTTCCTTATTATATACCTTTTGTGTCTTGTGTGTCAGGTTGTCTGCCGTAGTTTTAAGCTGTTTGGGTGATAGAGATCTCTCCTGAACAGAAATCGAACTCAGATATCCACATCATCACAGTTATCTAAAGGATGTAGTCTGTCTTTTAATATCTGACAGCGGAAATTATCCCTGTCGTCCCTCTCAAAGTGCTCTGGAGCTATATGTAAGGGTTCAGACAGGGGTCCAGTTACCCACTAGGCCAACCCCAGCCAGCAGAGGGAGACATGGAGCCAGCACACCTTAATTAGGAGAAATCAGCAGCACCTGTTTCTCTCCTACTTAAGGAAAGCCAACATGCACCTCAGTGTTCAGTCTTGGGTTTCTCTTCTCAAGAGTACCACACAGTCCTGGCTGGTAATTTTGGTACAGTCCCTAGAACGTTCTTCTGGGTCTCGCTCCTGTGAAATCTTCTTTTGTTCTTTGTTTATCTCTTTTATTAAAAAAACATTTCTAAACTTAGTGTTTCTTCTTTTCTCAAATCCTTTGGTTTGGCATCTTCGCCTGTTTAGTAGTCTTTTCCTTCTTTAATTTGGGAAGTTACTTTTTGTGTTTTTTTAGTTGAATTTCGTTTTCTGGTTAATCTGCACTTGGGTCCATTTAACGAATTACTCCACTAGTAGCTCACTCAGGGTTCCTTGGTTTTAAACCATCCCTGGGTAAGCTGTCACATTACACTATATTTTTGTTGCTGTCATTTACATAAGTTTACACAAGTTTAGGGGTAGATGTAAATATTTAGTAGTTACTAGCTCCTATGTACACACTAGTTTGGGTGGTACAACTCATTTTGATTTAGTAATGCGTTAACCCTATTTTTATATACACTTACCTTAAAAGTAGCCTATGTTTGAACTTGAGCTACTGGTCTCAGTGTTTGTCCATCATTTTAGTCTGTTGTTTGTTTTGTTTGGCCTCTGTTTAGGTGTCTCTTTATTCCTAAGCTGTTGCTGCCTGGATCTTTGTGTTGAGTTTAGTGTCTGAGTACACTCTATCTTTAAGTTCCATTATCTAGAGTTTTCTATCTTGTTGTCTCTCTGTATCTCCAGCTAGTGTTTGCATTTTATCTTAATAAAGCCCCTTTCACATGCACAGTAACTCGGGGTAAACTCTGGAAAATTTGAGGAGCTGTATGCGAACACCTGTAATATTCATCCCTGACTTTAGGTGCAAAGAGGGTAAAGTCTGAGTCAGCACATGTGTGAACAGAGCTACTAATGTCCCGGAGTATCAAGCTGCACAGGAATCGCTCCACGCCTAAAACATGCGGCTCATTTCCCACCGTGAGTAGGCGACTGACACAAATTTTCCACTGTGTGCCGCTTGTTGAAAGGATGACTCCAGGACATCTCCTGACCCATTCCTCTAGAGATTCTCTTGAGATCATGTGTGAAAGAGGCTTTAGTGGTCCTGATTGTCCTGTGTTTTTAATATGAGCATAATTGTTTAGTTTTGTGTAGATTTTGTAGTCTCTGTTGATATTTTCTTTCAAGTCTAATGCTGTTTGTGTAGTTTTGTAGTTTATTTCCTTGTTTTTTGTATTGTTTCTGCTGTCTTCTGTGTTTAATTGCCTTAATAAACTTTCCAGCACTTGACTTCAATTCTGTTCTTAAAACCCAAAGTGACTTTGAATAATTATGATTAATTTATATATTGATTAGTTGCATTTTACCAATTCTACCATGTTCTTTGTAATAGGGGTTTGTAGAGGTCCTCAAGCTTTGATTCCTTGTTTTTCAGGGATAAAATTTCTCATTGTAACAGCTGTAATTTTCTCTGCCTTTATGGAGACAAGAGCGGGTAGGTGTCTACATTCTTGTGCGTGTGTGTGTGAGAAATATATCATTGTGGGGACTAAAACCTGTTTTTTTTACGTATAGATGTACAGCACCAGTCAAATGTTTGGACATCTCATTCAGTGGTTTTATTTTATTTTTTTTATTATTATTATTTTCTATGTTGTAAATAAATGTGGAAAACATTAAAAATATGAAGGACCACATATGGAATTATGTAGTAAACAGAAAAGTGTTAAGAAGGGTTATCTCTCGACGAGGCCACAGCTGTTCACTGAAAACCGTTCCAGGTGACGACCTCATGAAGCCGACTGAGAGAACGGAGAGAGTGTGTGAAGCTGTAATCAAAGCACCAGGGGGCAACTGTGAAGAGTCTAAAGTATAAAACATATTCTAGTTTGTTTAATGTGTCTGAGACTGTAACTGGGGTTGTTCAGAGGTAGGGGCTGGTACACAGTTCTATACAGAGACTAGCTCTACTCCACCAATCACTGTTGAGGACAGGTGTCCAAACTTTTGACTGATACTGTCGGATCTACCATCAGAGAGACCTGTGAGATGGTGGATAAGGGCTCTGCTGGTTCTTTGCCACACACTCTGCCAAATAATGCTCTCATGCCCTTGCTCCCTATGCCCTTGTTAGGGAATAATGAAGAGCACTCCTGAGCAATATCAGAGGTCTTCCATCTCTCTTCTCTGACTTGCTACAATATAAAGTGTAATGACATATACAGTGCTATAGATACAATTCTCTTTAATGTAGTGTCGTGTCCAGTCTTAACGTCACTGAATTCACTAGTTACACTCTGGTTATATAATGTAAAACATAAGGCACAGCCGGTTTCTCTTTCTTATCAGATGAAGTCTCAGCTACATATGACAGCTGTTGTTCACATTCAGTGAGATTCCTAAGAGTTCCAGAAAAACAGGACTGTTGTGTTTACTCCATACCCTCTGTCAGTTCCTCATAAACAAATCAGAAAATCACTTCAGAGCCTGAAGGCATAACCAGTTGGGCCCCTCACATGAATCCATATGCTACCTAGGTAACAGAATATGTATTTGGAACAGCTGCACATGAGTCAAAGGTCAACATGCCCAATACCAAGCCTTACAGAGGTTCCAACCCTGGCCTGTGGAGCAGAGGAACTTCATTCTCTGGGGAGATGAAGCTTTATCCTATACTTTTGTACTGATTTATGATTTGGGAGATCTAGAGCTAATTATTGGACATCACTCCCTGGCAACCCAAGTGTTCATGTGGCTGAATGCAGTCAAAGCGGACTGCTCAGAGGGTGCTATTTCAGGACGACAGAGCCCCATGGATCCAGGTTGGACTGGAGATGCTCAGGACACTATGGGGACTGGGTTATGATAAACAGCTGTTTTTAATGTTACAGTGTGCTTTACAGTGTGTGAATGGGGCAGGGTTTTATGGGTCTATACTTCAGGAGTGAGGTTTGTTCAAAGTCACTAGAGAAAATGAGGCTCATTTTGGGCTGGACAAACCACTGTTCTCCCATCCTCTCTTTCTGCAGCCGGTGCACTGCTTTAGTGCCACCGTTTCTGTTTTCACGGGCCGGAGTGAGGAAGGTGAGGGACCTGGTCGATCTGACAACTGACAGTGGCAATCAGCCTCAGAGATCAACAGTAGAGTTGGGTTAAGGTCTGAACGTATTACACAGGCTTTACTGAATAAGTTAAGAACCTCATTTTCTCAACATCTACAGTCTTTTGTTGTTAGTGCCTTATCCGGGGCTGAGCTGTGTGACATTCCCTGAAGTATGTGTCACCCCAAATGTTCTTTTTGACAGAGATGGGGGGAGGGGGAGTCTTCGCTCCGTTGAGGGTCTGCAGAGCATTCTGTTTTCCACGGCTGGTAAGAGGGTCCTGTACCAGAGCTCTGCTAAATCTGATTATTTTAGGGCATTACAAGGAAGAATTGATTCTAAATGGAGAGCACACCTCTCAGTCCCTGAGGACCTGAGGCCTTCGTGGAGGCTCCTATACAAGGGTCCCCTGCCTAAGCTCTCTGGGAACCTTCAATGGAAGATTTTACATGGTGCCATTCCCAAGAATGGGCTTCTGTCCATTACTCCAGGACTGTTGGCCCAGTGCTTGTTCTGTAACAATCCAGACACAGTTCATGCGTTTGTTGCGTGTGTGAGACAGCTTCTAATTTTTGAAATGTTGGATTGTATCCTCTGTTGAATGGGTTTCCAGTATAATAGCACCCTGTTTATGTAAATACACTAAGGCTCTGAGCGCTAAGTGTGTGATGGTGAACTTCCTGCTGGGAAAGGAAAAACTCTCTCTCTGTCTGTCTGTCTCTGTCTCTCTCTCTGGCTGTGGGTGCTTGAGTTTGATACACAGTGCGCCCTGCAGAGAACTGTTCCCAAGCTGCAGCATGCAGTGTAACCTTCATTGCATCAGAGTACTCTGTTCTTACAGTTTCAGCATGTAAATCGTAGGCGTCATCCATATGTGAAAAACAGTTCAAATGTCACCAACACATATGACTTTCAAAATCGCAGTGTATGTCTGGCTTTAAGTGTAGCCTGAACTGCAGTTTAGACCCATTTCACACATTTTGATGAACCACTTTATGAACTCTTCAAGACTAATGTAGTATTACAATAATGACACGTGAATACGCCACACAATTGTTTTAATCTAATCCTGAGGCAGGGGGACTCTGCGGAGGAAGATTGTGGACTTTTTTTTTTTTTCTGAATTATTTTAACTTCTTTTTACCTTTCAGAGGAATTTAACGTAGTTGCTCCAGATGCTTCTCTAACAGTTAAAGTTGGCGAAGACCTAGTTCTGCCCTGTTTCCTCCAACCCAAGATCAGTGCTGTGGATATGACAGTGAAATTGAGCAGACAAGAACTGAATCTGGCCAACAGACTGGTGCATCTGTATGAAGGTTACAAAGACAAGGATGATCAGCAGGGGGAGTCATACAGAGGGAGGAGAGCTCTGTTTAAAGAAGAGCTGAAGAGAGGAAACACATCACTGAAACTCTCCACAGTTCAATTCTCTGATAAAGGGCTTTACCAATGTTACGTTAAAGACAAAACAGCATACTGGGAGGACACCACGATTCATGTAGAAGTAACAGGTAAACATCCTCAATTCATGATCTTTACTAATTAAGTTACACTGCAGATTCTGTTATTTATAATTTATTCCCCCAAATCACTGACTCTACAGAAAAAGTAGAAAAATCCAGGCCTGGTGAATTTATTTCTCAGTTTATACACAGTAATGTGAAAAAGTTAGTGAAGAAGCCTTTGTCTTCTGAACATATTTAACCAAATGGACATTTCAGCTTCATTTGAACAGCACTGAGAAATGGCACTTATAACTAATCAAATAAAACTCAATAAATTACTTATAAATATAAGTTCTCAACTGTCATGAAGAAAAATGTACATTTCTTGTGTGGAAAAAGTTAGGACACCCTATGCCCTAATATTTGGTATCTCCCCCTTTTGGCTGAAATAACCTCAATCAGATGTTCCCTGTAACATCTACCAGTCTCCGACATCGACTGGGGGAGAGCTTTTCCCACTCCTCTATGCAGAATTCTTCCAGCTGTGATATTTGAGGGGTTTAGTAGTGCTAGTGGTCTTTGTGAACGTGCTCTCTGGCAAACTATAGTCTTGCTCTGATGTCTTTTTGACAGCATGGGTTTCCTCCTTACACACCTTCTATGAAAAGCAAACTTGTGCAGTTATTTCCTGATGGTAGATATGTACCTTGACATCATCTGTAGTAAGAGCTATTTGTAGGTCCTGTGATGACATTTTAAGACTAAAATTCTGCTCTTGGACTGAATTTGTTAGGATGGCCTGACCTGGCCTTATTGGCAGGTGGTTTAAAAGTTCTCCACTTGTAAATTATTTACCAGGCAGTGGAATGACTTCTAATTGTTTTGTGATCTTTTGACATCCATTCCCAGACTCATATACTGTACGTCTATAACCTTCTTTCTGAAGGTCTCGGAGATATCTTTAGATCTCAGTATGGTGATATTACAAACTAATGTCAAATCAAACTAATGTCTGAGTTTTAAATAATAGCCTCCTCCAATGTCCTCTTTAACAATGGTCTAAACATTTGCCGCTGATGTGGTGCATCTGATTCTAAATATAGACATTTTAAATAGTAATAAATGAGGGGGTGTCCTAACGTTTTTCACCAAAAAAAAAGCAAATTTTTCATTACAGTTAGCAACTTAAGTAATTTCTTTGTTTTATTTGTTTAGTTATAAGCTCCATCTCTGTGCTGTTCAAATGAAGCTCATATGTCAATTTGTTTAAATATGTTTAAAAAGACAAAGGCTTTCATGGGGTATCCTAACATTTTCGCAAAAAGACTGTATCTGTTCTATTTTTTTACAGGAAATCAGTCAGTCTGTAAATCAGTGTTTGTGCTTTGCCAGTCAGAAAAGCTTGAAGGCTGTGGAATCTGCGAGTTACAATGAAAACAGTCAAAAGATAATTAGAGCTGAAGGAAATGGTTGACCATGTGCAATGTGGGTCAGGTTTGATTGGTGTGATATGTCCACATCACGAAAGAAAATGTGAATAAAAATTAGTTTTAATCACAAGCAAGAAAAGGGAAAAATAGTAAACAGCAGAGTCTCAAGGAAAACAAGGCCAGTGGATTAGTTGGGAAAATCTAGATAATACGAAGATATAAGTTGTAGTGGCATGGTTGCAATAAAAAAGCAGAACTACAAGACACACCAAGCAAGTTAACTACAGAAACCATTTCCCAAAATGCCACAGCATCTTTCCAAAAGCAAATTCCAAAAATGCCAGCTAAGCAACAGACAGCTCACCAGCAATAATTATCTATTTTATAGCCACTTATAACTGTATAATCTACCTAAATGGCATAATACAGCATAAAAGCATATAGAGTGGTATGAAAATGCGTTTGCCCCTTTGTGATTTCTTATTTTTTTTGCATATTTGTCAGTCTTAAATATTTCAGATCATCAAACAAATTTAAATAGTCAAATACAACACAAGTTAACATGAAATGCAGTTTTTAAATGAAGGTTTTTATTATTAAGGATGAAAAAAATCCAAACTTACATGGCCCCGTGTGAAAAAGTGTTTGCAAAATCTAGACATCACGCCAAGATACAAAGTAATTCAGCAAAAAAAGAGAAATAAAGTAATTTGAGACCTATTAGTCTGGAAAGTTTATAAAGCCATTTCTAAAGTTTTGGGACTCCAGCGAACCACAGTGAGAGCCATTATCCACAAATGGTTAAAACGTGGTGAACCTTCCCAGGAGCGGCTGGCCGACCACAATTACCCCAAGAGCACAGCACCTACACATCCAAGAGGTCACAAAAGAACTGCAGGCCTCACTCGCCTCAGTTAAGGTCTGCGTTCATGACTCCACCATAAGAAAGAGACTGGGCAAAAATGGCCTGCCAAGACGAAAACCACTGCTGAGCAAAAAGAACGTTAAGGCTCGTGTAATGGTCCGGTTACTGCTTTGCTGCTTCAGGACCTGCAAGACTTGCTATGATAAATGTAAACATGAATACCTCTGTTGAAGATTAAAATGTTCTTTTGGACCGTTCCCAAAGTAATTAAAATTTAGAAAATATCAAAAAGGTCCAAAATACACCCTCCCTCTTCGGGGAGACGTGTTCGTTCCGGAAGAGTCGCAGAGACCAGTCCAGTGAAGTTCAAAGCAAATCAAAGTATTTATTTAACAATACTGGATCCAGGAGAACAATACATAAGAAAGTATAATGCCCTTTCCAAGTAAAGCTCTGACCTCTCCCAGATCTGACTCCACAGTTATACCCCATATGACGTGTCCTCTGCCGGTGAGGCGTTTCTGGCTGATTATTCATTCATTCATTCATTCATTCATTATCTGTAACCGCTTATCCAATCCAGGGTCGCGGTGGGTCCAGAGCCTACCTGGAATCATTGGGAACAAGGCGGGAATACACCCTGGAGGGGGCGCCAGTCCTTCACAGGGCAACACAGACACACACACCTACGGACACTTTTGAGTTGCCAATCCACCTACCAACGTGTGTTTTTGGGCTGTGGGAGGAAACTGGAGCACCCGGAGGAAACCCACGCGGACACGGGGAGAACACACCAACTCCTCACAGACAGTCACCCGGAGCAGGAATCGAACCCACAACGTCCAGGCCCCTGGAGCTGTGTGACTGCGACACTACCTGCTGTTCACTGGAACTAAAGAGCCAAGCCCAACTCCTGAAAAACTATGTGAGATAATTTACTATTTACTAACATTTATCTTACCAATGAAGTGATTGAAACACCTGCATTCAGTCATTTGGATGGATGAATTAATACTTTTAGCAATATAGTTTATATGCTGTGGAGCCCCAATTAGCCTGTGGAGTAGAGGAACTGCATTCTCCAGAGTGATGAAGCTCTATCCAATATCCTTGGAGTGATTTTGATTGTTGCGATCCAGACCTAATCATTTAACAGTAGTGCCTGGATTGATGAAAGTTTATGTGGTTGAATGTAATTGAATCCTTTCAACAATGTTCCAAAATCTAGTCTAAAGCCTTTTTAGAAGAGCAAAGTTACACAAGATTAGATATTTACATACATTACATACATACATTTGTCACTCCAATTTATGCACCACTGTAAATTGCGATGCAGAATATTTACTATTATGTTATTCAATTTCAATTCCCAATTAGTTTCAAACTCTAATTGTAAAATCTTGGCTAAAATGCACTGCACATCTACTTCATTTTCTATAATTTATATATAAAATGTAAATAATAAACATTTATGTGGCCTGAGCCTCCAGAGTTGGGAAGGAGGGGATTGCTAAAACATTGTTGCTAGTAGTTCAACAAAAGAAATCAGAGCTGCTTCTCATTCAGACAAGCTTAATGAGAAACACCTGGAAAATGCATGCTAATAGATATAAAGGGCAGAGGAGAGAAAGAGACTGGTTTTGTTTACATGCAAAAAGCTTGTTTTGAATTTGGTTAAAATCTGTGTGTGAATAAGCCAGAAGAACAAATTGATCTTGACAACAGTATCCTCCTCCTAAGGACTGCAAATGGCTTGCCACAGTGTGTTATTATCCCAGAAATGGCATGTTTTCATTGAAGATCTAAAGTGTCCTGAGGGTCCCCCTTCAACAGGAGTTATGTAATAACACAATTTTGGGAGTCTGAACACCCATCAGCCCTGTATATAACTGGCAAACTCATGTTTTTTCTATGACAAACTCACTTCACTATATTTTGTTGCTCCAGTGATGGAGCTCTACTTGGTTGTTTCAGGTCATGGGCTCACGCTTTCTCTTCTGGCCCCTTACTCGGTACTCATTACCTGCCTCCCGCTTATAAGCAGTGTTTGTCCCAATCCATGCTTGCTTTCCCTGCCTCTACTGTTGCTCCAAATACTTCAGATTGTTCTGGTCTTTACCTCAGTGCTGCATCTATGCAGCCACTGCTGCTTCTCCTCCTCCTACTGCAACCAACGTGCAGATTGAACCTCCACCTCCACCCATGACATTGGGCAACCTGCCTTTCCTCCATCTCCGGCCGGAGAGCTGTGGACATCCAGAAGTTTTAGAGGACCATGGCATCCCTTTGCTCATCGCACTATCAAGAAAAACATTCTTCCTCTTTCTTCCTCCACCACTGGTGCATGGAGCCCCATGCCACAATGTGATGACATCACAACCTCCTCTTTCTCGATTCAGTGCGCACTTCTGGAGCCATGGATTCAGATTCAGCCTTTTCTACTGCTGTAAACACCCTGCCCAACCTTTCATCATTCTCACCTTTTTATTTCTTAAAACATAAACAACATAATTAAGGACATTTAATTTAATTTGCTAAACGTAACCCTTTTCCATTCAGGGTCCAAGACACACCATGTCCGAGACTAATGGGCTTCTCAAGCTGACCACTGTTACAAAAGCACTCTAGTCCATGAACATTTTGCAGCACTTGAACACCTATCATGCCTACATTTTTTTTTCTTCATTTTTCTTTCAGAGCACTTTAAAGTCATTGGTCCAGATGCTCCTCTAATTGTTAAAGTTGGTGAAGATCTGGTTCTGCCCTGTTCTCTCCAACACAACATCAGTGCTGTGGACAAGAGAGTGAAATGGAGCAGACAAGGTCAGGCAGATAGTATTGTTCACCTTTATGATTATAACAAAGACAGGAATGATCTGCAGATGGAGTCGTACAGAGGAAGGACGAGTCTGTTTAAAGAAGAGCTGAAGAATGGAAACATATCACTGAAACTCTCCGCTGTTGAATTTTCTGATGATGGAGTTTACAAATGTTATGTTGAGGACACATCAACCTTGCTGTATGAAGGCACCACTGTTCGTGTAGGAGTTACAAGTAAGAATCTTCCATTTATGACATTTAGCTATGAAGTAACACTACTGATTCCTTATTTATTCTTTATTGCACCCAATCATTGGCACCTAAAAAAATAATCAAGAGTGGAAAAAGAGTAAAAATATCTCTCAGTATTTATGTATTATTTGTTTTTCATTCTTTCATTCATTTTCTGTAGCCCTTATCCAGTTCAGGGCGGCAGTGGGTCAGGAGTCTACCCGGAATCACTGGGCGCAAGGCAGGAACACACCCTGGAGGGGGTGCCAGTCCTTGTATAAAGATAAACACAATCAGTAAATCAGTTTTTTGATAAATATGTATTTGTTGTGTTTTTCAGAAAAGGTGTTTCATTCCTGGAAGATTGCCATCATCTGTATTGCTGTTACTGTCACTTTATTAGGAGTATTTAGTGTATGGTACATTTGAATACACATTCTTCAAGAGTTCTGTGTCTAAATCTTGTCTTGTTAAACATCACTGTATCAAACAACAGCAGCTACAGGAGAATGAACTACACAGTCATAACTCACTTCTTTAACTACCTCCTTGTCGCTACACTGACTGTCCACTCTGTCAACTCCACTGACCATGCTGGTTACTGGTATTGCAGTGTTTTCTGTCTAATCTTGGTCTCAACATCATTTGGACTTGGTCCTGTCTGAATCTAGGGGTAAAGCAGACTTGGACGTTGTTGCTGACACCAGACAAGTCCATGTGTTACACTGAAATGTCCATTTCAAGTTACACTGAAATCCCAACTCTCTCAAGCTCCTGGAGTCTCCCACTTTAACAGCGGTGCCCTGAAACCAATCCCCCGCAAAAAAAAAATGGATCCCAGCAAATCAACAGTTTAAGGGCACATGCAATAGTGAGAGGGAGAGAGACAGTGACAAAGAGATTCCTTATAGGTCTCTCTTGTGCTTATGGACTTTTCAATCCACCTCTCCTCTCTTTCACTCTCCATCTGTTAAATGTACAAACAAAACACAAAACACAATTAACCCCAGACTACATCAAAATGTGTACTTGGTTAATGAAGTCACAATATAATGACAGTGTCCCTCACTGCACTTGGAACTGTTTGAACAGTGGCTTCTCTGTTGCTCAAGGTTGTTTAAATGACTGTAAAAGACATGTTCAGTTGAGTTTAACAGGGTCCACTCATTCATTACTATGAATCTGAAAATATGAAATCTATAGTTCAGAGTTTTAAGATGGTTTGTTGTTTCAGTGGTGAGTTCAGTGAAGAGGAATCAACATTTATTTGCCCCAATTCATTGTTTTAGCAAATTAATTTCTTTTTTCCTTTCTACTTTGTCTCGTGTTCTGGGTCAGTAAATCTAAGCAGTGCTGATGCACTCCATACAGCACACACTGCCATGACACACACCATGCTAGAGTCACTGCCATGCTGACAACCCCTGCACACACATAATGCCTGGTCAACCTTGTATGACACAGCTGAGCATGAAAGAGCACTAACACTGTAATTGAATTACACATTTAATTCAATTCAAGCATTTTTACAATATGTTTTCACAAAGCAGCTTTATAGAGTTGCGTGAGCACTGCCACAGTGACAGTTCCCTCAGAGTGAGAGGAACCAAAGCTGAAAAGTGGAACCCATCCTCCTCTGGTTGACACTGGAATATAAGTCTCTGTATATAAGTGAGTTATGTCTGATATTTGATTTAAGGTGATTGAACACTGTAAGGATGATTAGAGCATGCATTCAAGCTGCAAGAGACCTCATTAGATGACCATAACTGAGTAGGCAGAGCTAGAAACCTACACTTTCACTTACATTTATGGTATCAACAGAAGCTCTTACAAAAGTGGTTTGTGTTCAGTGAGAATTGGTATTCCACTTTGTAGAAACAGGAGCTCAGACAAAGACAACAGTGGCAAGAAAAAACCTTGGGAAGATGCAGGACTCGCTGAACTATGAACTATTAATTTTTGCACTTCAGCTTTCTCTAAAATCTTGGAAAGTTGTAGTAGGTCTGTAGATTGATAACTTGGAGAGATTATGGTTTGGTTATTTGGTCTAAATTAGAATTATGTGATGAATTTATTACCATCAATACTGGGTCAGATGTTGTATATGGCTTATTTTAATACATAGACCAGTGAGACCTGGACATAGGGATAATTCTGTGCAATAGTCCTAATAGATTGTTAATAAATATTTCAGAATGAAGTCTACTGTAATTACACAGATTCTGAACATTTTGGAATTTATTAGTTTAAACTCTAAAGTTTAATTAAACTCTCTTTGAATCTCCTTGAAAAAACATACATTTTAACTTCATACACAGGGCTTTCACACAGACTTCATCCCTCCTTCAGTACATTTAAAACTGTACATTCTCTTCTCACATGTAAAGTACTTCTTCTGGTTTCAGATTAGCTTTGTGTAATTTGGAGGAACAGTCTTGTGAAAGTCTGGGTCCAGCTCTACAATCAAAAAACTGCTGTCTGAAAGAACTGGACCTCAGTAACAATGACCTGAGGGATTCAGGAGTGGAGAAGATCTTTGCTGCACTGTATAGTCCACACAGCAAACTGGAGAAACTCAGGTAATCATTTTTTTCCTGAATTAAAAATGGTGATTTTGGTGCTTCTATAATATTCCTTTAATATCAAAGCACAGATGAACATTCCAGTGACTGAAGCTGTCAGACATAAACAGATGGTTTTAACTGGATAAGTAACTTCTGTTTTTACAGCTGTTTTATTAGACTCTTCCTCTGACCTTTAAATAGACTGTACATTATTCCTAGACCTTTACCAGGTTTTATCTTATCTTCTCATGATTCCTTCTTCTGTATTTAAGCTTTGAATAATGTTAGCAATGGTGCAGTTTCAGCATGTTACCATTTTAGATACATTCATATCAATCTTAGTGAAATAAGCAGAGAATTTCATTCCAGATTTTTAATTTAACTATAATAACTTTGTTATCCAAATTAAAAAGCTATTTTGGGTATGATGTCTGTTTTGTGGCACAGCAGGTAATGCCTCAGTCACTTTGGGCACACTGAGTGGGTTCAAGCCCTGCTCCGGGTGACAGCAAGCCTCTACACTGCCACCCTGAACTGAATAAGGGTTATTTTTTATTTCTTGTCAAATGTAACAAAAGGAAATGTAATTATTATAATGAAGCTGTATTATTAACAGAGAGTTGCCATCCTCACTAAAGTACTCATACCTGAAATGTGAATCAGATTATATTTCATGCAGTTATGAGTGAAGGTATGATGACGGGATTAATATGGCTCTGTTACTTTACAAGTATGTTTCTGAAAATCTAATGTCCACTGTTTCCATTGTAAGTTTATATATGTATCTGATTTTTTAAAAACCATTGCTCATTTCATCTTTCTTCCATTTTATCCATACATTTGGCAGATTATCTGGTTGTTTAATAACAGAGGAAGGCTGTTCTTCTCTGGCTTCAGCTCTGAAGTCAAACCACTCCACCCTGAGAGAACTGGACTTGACCTATAATCACCCAGGAGAGCTTGGAGAGAAACTGCTGTCTGATCCACAATGCCATCTACATACACTCAGGTATAGAGAGAGGTACTCTCGTGAGTGAGTGAGTGAGTGAGTGAGAGAGAGAGAGAGAGAGAGACAGAAACCTTTACTAAATGTCAGATTAAATAAAGTGTAGACAGGTTAAAGTGGTCATGCCCCCCTCTTTTCCACAGTGGAACAGAGTTTTGGTTCTTCATAAAACATCTGTGACTTGCTTTGACCAATGACCCACAGCAGCATTCTCGCCCGTCTAAACAGACAATTTTAGCACATGGTCCTTTAAATGTTAATGAGCCACACAGCTCTCACACATACTACACAGAGTGTGAGGCAGCTCCTTTAATTAAAGCACACAGAAGCTCTGTTTTAAATTGGTTCTCTTCCTTCTCTGGCCATTTTCACTGGTTTTGTCAATTCTCTTATTTCTCCACACTTGTTAGATTCAGATTCACAAAGCTTTATTAGCATGACTGTGATCATCTTCGCTGTTAAAATGTTTTAGGAACACTGTAACTTACAAAGTATTTAAACAGGAATTACAACAAAAACAGAACTACAGTTAATGACCATGTTTAAAATAACATTCTTATTAACGTTGATATTATTGTTTATAGTGTATCAAAGAAGTAAATTACTAAGGAACATTTGGGTTTTGGTGAAATTCAGTAGGGTAAGGTTTTGGGGGACGGTGTAAAAAAATGTAAGAAAAAAAAAAGAATACATCTTTTGATGGCTTTGTTACATCTCTCTTTTCTCATATCTTGGATCTGGCCATGTCTGTTTCAGACTAGTTAATGTCCCGCACCCACCAGCCTGATGCATTTACAAATCACCAGTTTTGCCTTTTTCACTGAGAATTTACCCAAAAAGTTTTTTGTTCTCTGAGCCTGTGTGTATTTACAGCCAAAATCTAAAGAGATTTTTGTGAACAGAAACCCCTGTTAATTGGAGGACTTTCCCCCACTCCACCCTCACCACCCACAAGTCCAGTCTCTGTGTCTCCACTTTACACCCAGGAGGATCATTTTAATGTGTCCCTACACTTTTCCGAACCGTTCCAGTGTCTCCTCTAAAAGCTCTTTGGGAATAAAGGGGACATTAGGACGACCTTCTTCCTCCATCTGGACAAAGGCCAGCACAAACTCATCAGGACAGATTCATTACTTCGGTGTCATCACACTCTCCTCTCTGTGTGTGTGTGTGTTTCAGGATGGAGAATTCAGGACAGAAGTGGATCAAACCCAGTCTCAGAAAATGTATGTCTCTTTGCTCTTCACGTCATTTCTGTTTGTCTTCTTCCCTCTCTGCCGATCTCTTCGTTTTGACTCTTTCTTTCTGTCTGTCCTCTCTTTTTCCATCACTCTTTCTATCTCCTTCATTCACTCTCACTTTCTCTTCTTTCTGTCTCACAATCTCTCTGTTTCTTTCTTGCTCTGTCTTTCCTTCCTCAGTCCATTTTAATAGTCACTAGCAGAAACTTTAGCAGGATACTAACTGGAGAAATGTTCCCTCTGTCAATATTAGCAATATTAGTAGTCTGTTAAAAGAAGATGAGTTCCTTCTGTTGTTGTTACGAGCCACTAGCAGCAGGGTTAGCATGAAGCTAGCTAGAGAAAGTCAGTCAATAGACTTGTTAGAGATGAATGTTGCCTCGCTTTTGTCATCAATAAGAATAGCTGGTTGCAATTAAGAGGTGAGTGTAGAAAAGAGCTTTCACTATGGACAGCGCCACCTGCAGCCCTGTGAACTCTGGAAAATCTCTTGGCATTTTATGACATGTAATACATATTTAGTCCAATAAAGTAAATAAACACAATACTATGACATTACCTTTTTTCTGAGAGTGTAGGGTAGTTATAGAGTAGAGGTCACTAAAGGTACAAACTGTGTAAATGTACCTTTAAAGATACAACAGTGTTTAAAATTCCAGTTTTATTTCTTAAAAGTTACATTACATTTTCTTCTCCAGAAGGAGAGATACATGTTTTTAATATTTTATTATAGAACTGTGTCATACAAAAAAACACAATAAAGGTCTTGGAGATGAAAAAGGGCCTATGAAATCATTCATTCATTCATTCATTATCTGTAACCGCTTATCCAATTTAGGGTCGCGGGGGGTCCAGAGCCTACCTGGAAGCATTGGGCGCAAGGCGGGAATACACCCTGGAGGGGGCGCCAGTCCTTCACAGGGCAACACAGACACACACACACATTCACTCACACACTCACACCTACGGACAATTTTGAGTCGCCAATCCACCTGCAACGTGTGTTTTTGGACTGTGGGAGGAAACCGGAGCACCCGGAGGAAACCCATGCGGACACGGGGAGAACACACCAACTCCTCACAGACAGTCACCCGGAGCGGGAATCGAACCCACAACCTCCAGGTCCCTGGAGCTGTGTGACTGCGACACTACCTGCTGCGCCACCGTGCCGCCCCCTATGAAATCAACACAATTTTAAAATCTGTAATTAAAATAAAATAAGGTACAATTATTTTCCTTAATTAAAGATACATATCTGTGCCCACCACCATCCTGAACTGGATAAGGGATACAGACAATGAATTAACTAAAGTTCCCTCAGTCTGTTATCAGTCACTAAAGGCAGTCATAGCATACCACTTTCTAAGCATGTGCTTCACCTCATTTTCCAATGTTTAAAACCTGTACAAGTTCTCAACAATTTGCCTCCTCGTGCACAAACCTAGACAGAGACTTGAACAGAGAGATCGTACGGGAAGAGTTAAACAGGGACCTGGAGAAGGAGAGCAAAACAGAGAACTAATCAAGGAGAACTAAACAGAGAACTGAAAAGATACAAAGAGAGCTAGATAGAATTAATAAACAAACAGACTTGAGACAAGGGAAGCGATAGGAACAAGGCAAAGGATTGAGCGACAGACAAGACAGACAGACTGGAGAGTTCGAACAAAAGTGGAAACACACAGACTAACAGATTTGACAACAACATGACTTAGGAAAATGAACAGAGGAAATGACATGACCTGGGAGAAGAAATGAGAACATGACACGACAGAGACAAACAGACCGGACTGAGTGACATAGAGCAACACAACAAGACTTTAGAAAGGAAACAACAAGACTTAGAATTGGAACGAATGACTGACAAGAGGAAGTGAGACAAGGGGACTTAAATACATAACACAGACAAGACACACCTGAAACAGATAACAATGAGGACAGACAAGGAGGCGGAGACATGGATAATAACAAACAGAGCCATGTGGGGACATGGCAGGGAAAACAGACATGACAGGACGAGGGCGTGACAATTTGATTCTAAATATAGACATTTTAAATAGTAATAAATATGGGGGTGTCGTAACTTTTTCCTCACAAGAAATGTTAATTGTTCTTCATTACATTGTACAACTATGTTGTTTATGAGTAATTTCTTCAGTTTTATTTGTATAAGCTCCATCTCTCAGTGCAGTTCAAATGAAAGTCAAATGTCCATATGTTTAAAAATGTTCAAAAGAGGCTTTCATGGGGTGTCCTAACTTCCACATGACTGTATACACAAAGCTCATGTTTCCACATATTCTGTCATATCACAATCACAGGGCTATTACAAAAAAATTCCACTGTAAAATTTCTTCATATTTAGGATAGTAATAGTCTGTTATATTGTTTTTTCAGTGAGCCTTTCAGATTTTTGAGACACTTTGAAATTAAAAAATAATATCTGCAGAAGGAAGCTAAACGTGTAGCTTTTCCACGGTATGGAATTTGTGTTCGTATTTTGCCATCTAACGGTGACAGAATGCAACTACTGCACCATTTAAGGTGGAACCGAAAATCTGAATAAGAAACTGGTGAATAAATAGCCAACTTCAGCATCGTTGTTGGATGTTGGTTCGATTGGAGACAGAATCGATTGCTTATCCTTTGTATCCCAGATGTGTACTCTGAATTTTTTCACTCTTTTTTTGGCATTTGAATTTGGTCTATCGAATTTGAGCAACTTCAAAATATATTGTTTAAATTTTTAAGCTTAATTTTTTTATCTGTATTTATTAATTTTGAATAATAACAGTGAAAACATTCTTGAAAATTCACGAGTTCAATTCAAGAGCAATTATGTTAAGATGCATAATTGCGAAGCAAAATATTCAAAGGTGGAAATCTGAAGACTTAAATTCAAAAGCAACAAAATTCAGATGCATAATTTCAGTGCAAAAAAATTCAGTGGTAATATTTCAAAAGCTGATGAGATATGCTTGATGAGATGACATTATAAAAATTAGATTAAAACTGTCATACAGTGTACAGCCTTGCTCTAATGTGTTCATAGATATATGTAACGGAGTGATTTCAAATGTGTGTTTGTCTGTATAGATGTGTGTGATGTCACCCTGGATCCAAACACAGCAAACACTCGTCTCTCTCTGTCAGAGGGAAACAGGAAGGTGGAGCGTGTGAACACAGATCAGCCATATCCAGATCACCCGGAGAGATTTGATTATTATGGTCATGTTCTGAGTGTGGAGAGTTTGACTGGACACTGTTACTGGGAGGTGGAGTGGATCGAGATGGGGGCTTCTATCGCAGTGTGTTACAGAGGAATCCAGAGGAAAGGAACTGAAAGAAAGAATAGATTTGGATCCAATAAAAATTCCTGGAGTCTGCGTTACACTGGGAACAGTTACTCTCTCTATCACAATAATAATGAAACTAAGATCCCTGCCCCCTCCTCTCCCTCTAACAGAGTGGGGGTGTATCTGGACTGGGAGGGGGGCACTCTGTCCTTCTACACCATCCTCCCCAACACACACACGCTCATTCACTTACACACACTGACCACCACATTCACTGAGCCCCTCTACGCTGGGTTCTATGTTTGTCGTAGATCCTCAGTGCGAGTGTGTGAGGTAGAGTAAACACTGTGTGTGTGCTGTTAAATTTCTTCTTTGTTGTTTGGTTGTATTAATGCTCATATATTTTTTTGGGTGTTGAAGGATCAGGAAGCACAGAGCAGAGGGAGTGTGGGGGAAATGTAGCTGATGTCAGTGTGGCTGAAATGGGGAGTGGAAAAGAGTTAGAGAGCTTTACACACCAATGTATTGTTAAGGTATTTTTCTTTCTCTCTGTCCACTATTGTCTTTTTTCTTTCTTTCCCCAATGTTCCTCTCTCACTCAGTCCATGTCTCTCTCTCTCTCTCTATCTCGTTCAAGAAATATGCAATTATTTGTCATTGTACAATGTACAACGAAATATGTCTTCCGCATTTAACCCTTCTGTGGCAGTGAACAGACACATACAAAGCCATCAACTTCCGGTACTAAGCCCGGTCTCTAACCATTAGGCCAAGGCTGCCACCTATGTTGTCAAAACATTAAAACGTCACAGATATAAATACTGTGATTCATTCATTCATTTATTTTCAGTGACCACTTATCCAGTTCAGGGTGGCGGTGGGTCCGGAGCCTAAATAGAATCACTGGGCCCAAGTCGGGAACACACCCTGGAGGGGGCGACAGTCCCACACTCACACACTCACACCTACAGACACTTTTGAGTCTCCAATCCACCTACCAATGTGTTTTTGGACTGTGGAAGGAAACCCACGCAGACACAGGGAGAACACACCAAATCAAATCAAATTTATTTATATAGCGCTTTTCACAACTGATGTTGTCACAAAGCAGCTTCACCGAATTCCACACCACACTCCTCACAGACAGTCACCCGGAGGATACCCACACAGACACAGGGAGAACACACCACACTCCTCACAGACAGTCACCTGGGGGAAACCCGCGCTGACACAGGGAGAACACACCACACTCCTCACAGACAGTCACCTGGAGGAAACCCACGCAGACACAGAGAGAACACACCACACTCCTCACAGACAGTCACCCGGAGGAAACCCCCGCAGACACAGGGAGAACACACCACACTCCTCACAGACAGTCACCCGGAGGAAACCCATGCTGACACAGGGAGAACACACCACACTCCTCACAGACAGTCACCCGGAGGAAACCCACGCAGACACAGGGAGAACACACCACACTCCTCACAGACAGTCACCCAGAGGAAACCCACGCTGACACAGGGAGAACACACCACACTCCTCACAGACAGTCACCCGGAGGAAACCCACGCAGACACAGGGAGAACACAATACACTTCTCACAGACAGTCACCCAGAGCATGTTCATTGTGAATTCAACAGAACACACAATACTATGTTGTGAAACACCAGAAGTCTTAAAATCTACCAAAAAAAGACTGTATAAAATAAGTAATAAATCAACTGGTAAATACAACAGGTTGTAGATTCTCAGGTACTTATCCATGTTCACTTGAATGTGAAGCTGGTCTAACCTCTCTCTCTGATTATTGCTGTTACCTCTGGCTTATCATGAAAATGCTGCACCAGTATGTTTTCCTCTGCACAAATGACAGTCGCACCACTGCAGGCCAGTGTTGTAACACATATGATTAAATACTTGTAATTTGGTACAATTGAAGGAGCAACAATGTGAAGGAGCATCAACTCTACTCTGAGCTCCTCTGTATTCACTGAGCTCCTGACCTGATCACAGAGAGTACGCCCAGCAACCCGTTGGAGAAAGGTCATTTCAGCTGCTTCTATCCGCGATCTTGTTCTTTCGGTCATTAACCAGAGCTCATGACCATAGGTGAGAGTGGGGACGTAGACTGACTGGTAAATTGAGAGCTTTGCTTTATGGCTCCACTCTCTCTTCACCACAACGGTCCAGTACAATGAACGCATTACTGTAGACGTTACACCTAACCTACAGTCAATCTCACAATCCCTCTTCCCATCACTCGTGAACAAGAACCCGAGATACTTGAACTCCTTCACTTGGGGTATGTTTTCACCCCCGACCTGAAAGGAGCATGCATTTTTCCGGGCGATAACCATGGCCTCAGACTTGGAAGTGCTCTCTAGAACTTCACTCACTACCTCCAAGAAGGCTGAATACTCTGAGCTGTCGTTCGGTGCATACACACACACACTGTAACGCCGCCACCCGGGGACTTGTGAGTATCCCCACAGCCGTCTGGTGCCTCTCACGCTGTGGAACTCCTGAGTAGGAGAGAGACCAACCCCTTTTGAGGAGTCTGGTTCCAGAGCCCATACCGTGTGTAGAGGTGAGCCCAACTATATTTAGCTGGTATCTCTCAACCTCACACCAGCTCTGGCTCTCCCCCCCCAGTGAGGTTATATAAAATGGACCCATTTAAGATTGAGCTAAATGCATATACAAATAAATACAAATATTATGAATAAGAAGCAAGGATCTGCCTCCTAAAATGACTTTTATGGTTGAATTGAAAAAAACAACACCAGCCTTGTCTGGTCTAAAATATTAAGGTGGTTTAGACAGTACATTCTTGTAAATGTAGGGAAAACAGCGGGGGGACATCTTTGCCTTTCACTTTTACAAATGTTTAGTGACACCACATACTATTTGTTTGTGTGATTTAAAAAGATAAAGTGGAATAACAGTCGTTTCAAAATTTTCAAAAGCTATTGTGCTAGCTTCAGCTTTTAAGGTGAAACAGAGAGTTTAGGAATTTGCTGTATAAGGCCAATTAAACTTGTAAATGGACACATGTAAAGTGGAACAAAATGTTTCACTATGAAAATAGTAAATAAGAAGCTAACTTCTGCCTCCTAAACAACATTTATGGTGGAAGGGAATATAACACCAGTCTTGTCTACTCTAAATATTTAAGGTGGATTTGGATAGTAAAGGCTTGTAAATGCAAGGAAATTCACTTTTTTTCTTTCTCTTGTGTAGGTAGATGTTTTAGTTAAATGAAAAACAATTTCTGTGTAAATGTGTTGATTACGGAACATATTTCTTAGCGATTACGGTCCACAGTTCTTAAACTCCTTCAGTTTTCATTAAACTGCCTGAGCTTCACGCCTGGGGAGGAGTGGGAGGAGGCAGACAGCTCAGTCCACTGTTTTAAAAGATTTTAAACACTTGGTGTCAGTGTTACAGATTGCTCCTTTAAGTAAAGTAACCAATTACATTTACTTCTGTACTGTCCACGATTGATGTTACTTTAAGTTGGCAGTTCCTTACAGTTTTGTTATATAAGTATATAATTGGGTGTTCTCTGTGTCTTCTCTGTGTTCTCTGTGTCCCTGTGCTCTGTGTATTGTCCTGTGCTGTGTATTTTCCTGTGCTCTGTGTCTTGTCCTGTGCTGTGTATTTTCCTGTGCTCTGTGTCTTGTCCTGCGCTGTGTCCTGTCCTGTGCTCTGTGTCTTGTCCTGCACTGTGTCTTGTCCTGTGCTGTGTATTGTCCTGTGCTGTGTATTGTCCTGTGCTGTGTATTGTCCTGTGCTCTGTGTCTTGTCCTACGCTCTGCGCTCTGTTTTGTCTGGTGTACGTGGATTAATTCACAGCTAAAAGACTCCTCACCGTAAATACAGTGTATTCTCTTGTACATTTGCTCTTGTGCTCTAACTGGTTGAGCACATTATGAACCTGCCCACTATTAACTTGTAAAACATGCTCCAGTATTTCCTTGTTCCTTGTTGACTTGTTCATGTCTGATCTCATCTAAACTGGATTTTAAAATGAAAGTAAATATGCTGCTGTGTGGTGTTTATGAAGATCAGAAACGGTGAGGTAAAATTAATATTTATTTTAATGACCTGAAAATTAAACATATTTAAATTGCGTGTGTGTGTGTGTGTGTGTGTGTGTGTGTGTGTGTGTGAAAATCAACAACAACACAGCTGAAAACAGGAGCTTAGAGATAATCTGTGTGGAAAGTATATGACATAATTAAAAAATAAACAATTTTAATTAATATGAATATATACAATTCAATAAAATAACAGCCACAAACCCATGTTCCATTTTATTAAAGCTTTATTTAGAACAATTATATTTCTAATAAACTCTCTATTTTGTTATGTTACCAGTCCATCACAGGGCACTAAACTTTATTTTTAATATATTTAAGTTGCTCTGGAAAAACTCTGTAAATATTTTGTGTGCCTTTGTTCTAAACAAATTTTAGAGAAATAGGACAAATTATTAATTGATTACATTTTCCAAAATTCATAAACTCTTCATGAATGGGGCTAATACGTGTGTGTAATCTTGTTTTTCAGGGATGACATTCCTCATTGTAACAGTGCTCGTTCTCTCTGGTTTCATGGTGACTACAGCAGGTATGTGTCCACATTCCTGTACTTTGTTCTCTGTGTGGGTGTGTCTGTGTGTGTGTGTGTGTGTGTGACAGAATTATATCATAATATGAAGACCATAATGTTAAAACTGTTAAAACTCACCATGTGAAGTTCTCCCTCTGGTTTCAAACACAAGCTAAATTCCACAATGTAGAACATTAAGGTTTAATGTAAAAACATATTTTAACATGTTAGGGTTATGTTTAGTGTAAGGGTTAAAGGAATACAATGTAAGAATTGGAATTGTTTGTCTCCTGAGCTCCCCCTACCTGTTGCTGAGTGTAATTCACATTTACAGTATAGTCATGAAATCAAGTCTCACACATATCTCACTCTCCCCCTCTCACAGACAAACACACATCTCTCTCTCTCTCTCTCTCCTATTTTTACTCACTCACTCACCGAGTGATGTTTACAAAAGTAGTGAACGCCTCTTGGGGCTCCGGCTGGTGTTGAGCCGGGTGAATGTGTGAATCGAATAAAATAATGACTACATAATAAAACTCACCTATTCCTCACAGTACACACTGGACCACATTATTACAACCATAAAGTGTAACATTGGTGGTACATTAGCTGTTTTAACCACAGCAACTGACAGTAAAGCACTTATCAGAACCGATGTCCAATGCTAAAAACTGAGCTAATCTGGCTAAAGTTAGCAGGTGCTAACCCTCACCCTCATTCATCAGTAACTCTCAGAACCGAATTATAACCCTGTTCTCAGCAAAGTGTGGGTTCCACCGACAACAAGTGTAGTTTCAGTCGTTTAATCCACACAGCAACCGGAGAAAAGCACTTACTACAAGAATCAATATTCAATGCTGAGCTACTCTTGCTAAATCTAGCAGCTACAAACCCAGGCTCACTGCTCATTGACTCTCACAAACTGATTATAACACTTTCATCAACAAAACTATCACTAACTAACACCACAACACATGGAAACTGGGCAACAGACTTACTGCTCCAACCTGTGTCCTTAGGTCTGTTTCAGCTCACTCTACTGTCTTCACTCATGCTGTCTCTCTTTTTCTTCTCCTTGCTCTCTCTGCCGTATAATGTCCATAGCGGGAATACCGAGCTAGATTCCCCTTGTAGCTAGGCATCCATCCACCTGTGAGCTATGGGGCATTGAGTGTTACCCAGTTCTCGTGAGAGTCCTATGTCACGTGATTTAGAAGTTGTTTAGTGCAGTAACCAGCAGAGGAGCCCTCCAAAGCAGCCACAGAGGCCATATTCTCCCTGTTACAGCTCCATGGAACATTACAGTCATTTAGAGGCTGTAATTTTGAGGTAGACATACTACATAGTGTTCCTTCAAAGTAGTATACAACAGTTTGGTTTACTACAAAGTTAGAGTAAGACTCACAAAATGAATGAATATGAACCAAGCTTAATCAAGTCAAACATCAGCACAAACATCAAAAGACAAAGACACGGCCAAACAAAGAGTACAAAGGAGTACAAAAATTCAACCAAGAGTAAAATACTTGATGAGAGGAAATGTATGCTACTTTTGCATGAAAGATAATGATACCATGCTCAAACAAAATCACTTGTGTATGGAAGGAAAGGAACTGCCCCTGAGGAAATCAGACTGCAGTTAATCCAAACACATATCACCAAAATACCATTAAAGCCGCACTGCAGAGCTGCGGACAGTCAGATTACCGCTCCCATGTGCTTCTCATGGACAACGCTTGAATGTTGGCAGCCCTGAATAATAAGGGAAAATTGCAAAACGCCTCAGGAAAATATAAAAATGTTACACATTTTGTTTCTAAGACTGTGCAGAACCCACACAGTAGCTCATAACCCTATAGTTAGCACGGCAGGAACACACCAAGTGCACAACACCAATTCATCACACATGTAGTTAATAATTTAGGTTCTAAATGTCTTAATCTTATTTATAGGTCAAAATAAGCTACAACACATATAGAAACTAAATTAATCAGGATCGATCAGAATGTGCTGGGTTTATATTTATTATGCCATTTCATGGCAGCTCTCCAACAGAGACAATAAAACATAAAATAAAAATAGAAATGCAATTATTACAGACAATGAATGAATGAGTGAATGAAAATAATAGCAGTTGTATATAGAAGTGATATTGTGCAAGTTATGACAGATAACATTTACTCAGTATTTAAGAAGTTATAAATATTAAACACTTCCACCAAGATGCTGTATAGACAGTAAATTTACCAGTGTTAGTGTAATAATTTAACACTCTCAGTGTTAACACTAATAGTGCTGATTTAAAACGGGTGAATTTACTGTGTTGTTTATTTATGTGGTTTTCAGTCCTTTAGCATATTTGGATTGTGACAGGGAGGGGTACGATGGAGTGTGTGACCTTTTTGCCTTTACATGAAGGTAGTAGTTGAAACAGTATGTAACTGGGGTATGCTTCCTGAGGAAGAAGAGTCTTTGCTGGGCCATTTTTAACTAGTTGTGAGGGCTTCCACACTTTCAACATCTTCTCCACAGTCTTGTGCTCTTGAAGTCGATGATCAATCAGCCCAACTATTCTGGTGTCATCAGTAAATCTGATGATTGTATTGGAGATGTGAATGGGGGTGAACTTGTGTGAATAGTGTGGAAAAGCATAGGGCTTGAGAAGTTCTTGTGTTTAGGATGACAGTGGAGGACATATGGTTGCCCATCCTGAATTGTTTTGGCCATCTCATAAGGGCGTCTGTGACCCATGAGTACACTGAGGAGTCAAGGCCCAGGTTTTTTTTTATAAAAATAAAAGGTACATTTATACGGAGACTTGATTACACACAGGTGGATTCTATTTATCATCATCAGTCATTTGGGACAACATTGGATCATTCAGAGATCCTCACTGAATTTCTGGAGCTTCACTGAAAGTAAAGGGGCAGAATAATATTGCACACCCCACTTTTCAGTTTTTTATTTATTAAAAAAGTTTTAAGTTTTAGACACATCCAATAAATTTCATTCCACTTCACGATTGTGTCCCACTTGTTGATTCTTCACAAAAAAAAATAATTTTATATCTTTATGTTTGAAGCCTGAAATGTGGCAAAAGTTTGTAAAGTTCAAGGGGGCTGAATACTTTCGCAAGGCACTGTATATGTGAGAATTATGAGCCAGAAAACCAAACTGCTCTTGCCTCCAGTATCCTGCTTCTGAGGACGGCAAATGGCTTGCAACTTCCAAGAAATCTTCACTGAATTTCTAGAAGGTCCCAAGGATCTGTAATTGTAGAGCAATGCTCTGATGGTATAGCAATGAAGTTTTATAGAGTTGTGGTTTAGTGTCAGAGTTCCCAATTACTTTAAGGCTCTTGGTGCTGGCTTGTGGGTTTCCATCAACACAGAATAGTCAGAACAACAAAACATGTCATGGATGTTCTGTTACATGCAAACCATTTACTGCGGGTAAATACCTGACAGTTTATTGTCACTAGAGATTGTGACTGCAGAGGTGCATGCTCTGCTTAGAATCTACCTTCAAAGCAGAGCACAGGGAGGTCCAGAGAATGAGGGCAAAGATGTCCCAGGAAATCAGTGAGGCAAAGTGGGCACATGGTCAGAGCATCCACAGCCACTTCTTGGAAAACTGTGACACTTTGCGAATGCTGTTCATAGACTTCAGTTCAACATTCAACACCATCATTCCTCAACACCTGATCAGAAAGCTGAACCTACTGGGCCTGAACACCTTCCTCTCCAACTGGATCCTGGACTCCCAGAGGCTTCAGTCAGTCCAGACTGGGAACAAATCAAATCAAATGTATTTATTTTTATATAGCGCCTTTTACAAGTGATGTCACAAAGCAGCTTTACATAATTTGTACCATTTCTGAGGGTATATCAGTGAAGCTCTACTCTACAGACATATGCTACAGCTGGGGATTCAGCCTGTAAGCCCAAGGGTGCTGTCTGAACCATTTTATACCATTGATTAGGCATTTCACGAAAGTCTTCAAGATTCATGAAGTATTACATTTATCACATCACGAATAATTCATACCAAGGCTTTAATCATATACTGAAGCAGGGAGACTCTGCTGTGATTCAGGCTTTTGTATCATCTCAGATAGACTACTGTAACTCCCTTACTTGTGAATAAACAGGAATCATAGGCATGTTTATACCTTGTATAAAATGGGGCTGCAAGAATATTGACTGGCACTTAAAAAAAGCCCATATTGCCCTAGTTTTAGCATCGCTCTAGTGACTTCCTGTCAACTACAGGATTCATTTCCAAGTGCTTCTAATTGTTTTAGGGCTTTGCACAAACAAGTATCATCATACATTGATTTCAAGGACCTGTCCTCTGACCCATCACTGCTAATCGTTCCCCTGTCTCACCTGAGGATAGCAGGGTGATCGTGCCTTTTCTGTTGCAGCACAGAGGCTGTGGAACAGTCTTTGATTGGATGTTAGGTGCCTCTCCCAGTTTTTAAGGCCAGACTGGCTTTTTAATTGCTAGAGCCTGTCTGTTGAATTGTATGCTTTTTATATGTATGAATCTTGTATACACTGTCATGTGAAATATGCTTCATAAATACATTTTACTGATCTACTTACAGCATTGAAACAGACCAGAGGGAGACTGTGGACCTTTCACTGAATTATGTTCTCTTCTTTTTCCTTTCAGAGAGCTTTAAAGTAGTTGGTCCAGACGCTTCTCTAATTGGTAAAGTTGGTGAAGACCTGGTTCTGCCCTGTTCTCTCCAACCCAGAGGCAATGCTGTGAACATGACAGTGGAGTGGATCAGACTAGATCTGACGCAGACCAAGAGATTAGTGCATCTGTATGAAGATCATGAAGAGAGGAATGATCAGCAGATGGAGTCGTACACAGGGAGGACAGCTCTGTTTAAAGAAGAGCTGGAGAGAGGAAACACCTCACTGAAACTCTCAGCAGTGGACTTTTCAGATGATGGAGTTTATCAGTGTTCTGTGGAGGACACATCAACATCCTGGTATGATGACACCACTGTTCGTGTAGAAGTTAGAGGTAAGAACCATCCATTTATGATCTTTACTAATGAAGTATCACTGCAGATTCCTTTTTTATTCTTCATTCCACCCGATCACTGACACAGAAAGTAACAAAATAGGTCTAGGTCTGAAAAATATTCTAAGTATATATCTATTAATATTTGATATGAAGGTAAAGTCAGTCAGTAAATCAGTGTGTGTTCTGTGGTAAATGTGTATCTGGTGTGTGTTTCAGGAAAAAGCTTACATGCCTGGATAATTTCTATCACCTGTATTTCAGTTGCTGTGGTTTTGTTAGCAGTCTTTACAATGTGTATCGTTAAAGGTAAATTTGAAAACATTCTCTTTAAAAAATAACATTTAACTGTCTTTTGCAGAATCTGCAATCACATGATCCAAGATCGTGTCTGGAGTCTAGCTTTCAGCAGCTACTGCAGAAACAAAATTGTGTTTTTTATTTGTTGTTGTTGTTGTTGTAACCTTTCAACTATTTAGCACTAGTGTTCATGTATATTCCAAAGTTGTGGTTTAGTGTCAGAGTTCCCAATTACTTTAAGGCTCTTGGTGCTGGTTTATGGGTTTCCATCGATACAGAATAGTCAGAACAACAAAACATGTCATGGATGTTCTGTTACATGCAAACCATTTACTGCGGATAAATACCTGACAGTTTATTGTCACTAGAGATTGTGACTGCAGAGGTGCATGCTCTGTTTAGAATCCACCTTCAAAGCAGAGCACAGGGAGGTCCAGAGAATGAGAGCAAAGATGTCCCAGGAAATCAGTGAGGCAAAGTGGGCACATGGTCAGAGCATCCACAGCCACTTCTTGGAAAACTGTGACACTTTGCGAATGCTGTTCATAGATTTCAGTTCAACATTCAACACCATCATTCCTTAGCACCTGATCAGAAAGCTGAACCTACTGGTTCTGAACACCTTCCTCTCCAACTGGATCCTGGACTCCCAGAGTGGGAGACTTCAGTCAGTCCAGACTGGGAACAACATCTCCAGCACCACCACACTGACCACTGCTGTTCACTTTGCTGACTCACAACTCTGCAGCAATGCACAACTTAAACCATATCAAATTTGCAGCTGACACAATTATTTTGGGTCTCATCAGCGAGAAGGATGAGTCCGTGTACACAGAGCAAGTGCAACAATTAATGAATTGGTGTAGAGTCAACAACCCATCTCTGAACTTAAGATATAGCTGTTGACTTCACAAGAACAGGGCACAATCACTCCACACTGAGAATCACCGGCTGCACTGGACAAACGCAGATAGTCAGGAGCACAAAATTTCTTGGTGTTCACCTGGAAGAGGATCTCATTTGGTCCCTCAACACCAGCTCCCTCCCACCTCCCATCCTGACTACATTCTACAGAGGGACCGATGACAGCATCCTAAGCAGCTAAACCAGACTCTTCACGAATCAGTGATTTACTGTATGAACAGATCACATACACACACCAATCCTTCTGTACACACATTTACAAAATAAAAATGCTCCCAGGATTGCTGAAAAACTTGTTCTGTCTTAGGCAGAGATGTTAATGTTTAGAGACCAGATCTTGCTACAAGAGCAAGTAAAAAGGCTCCCAGAGCAGGGTTTGTTATAAGCAATTGGCTGATTTTTGTTTCCAAATAAACAAAATAATAAACCCAAAAACATTAATCTGTTTAATTTCTAAAAATAATTGTTAGCCTCAATATTACCATTTCATCATTTAAATTGTTTTAAATATTAATTTGGATAAAACAGGTCTAACAAAGTCCATGGGGAGTACCTTCAAGGATAAATATTCTTTACCTAAACATTAAATCTACAACAGCTGATTTCTCAATTCATTTTTCAGCTTTTAATGATGTTAAATATTCTTTGGCTCAACAAATCTGTACACATCCAAAAGACACATCTTTGAACTATGACCCTTGCTCTTTCATTCATCCATCCATCCATTATCTGTAACCGCTTATCCAGTTCAGGGTCACAGTGGGTCCAGAGCCTACCTGGAATCATTGGGCGCAAGGCAGGAATACACCCTGGAGGGGGTGCCAGTCCTTCACAGGGCAACACAGACACACACACATTCACTCACACATTAACACCTACGGACACTTTTGAGTCGCCAATCTACCTACCAACGTGTGCTTTTGGACTGTGGGAGGAAACCCACATAGGCACGGGGTAGAACACACCAACTCCTCACAGACAGTCACCCAGAGCGGGAATCAAACCCACAACCTCCAGGTCCCTGGAGCTGTGTGACTGCGACACTACCTGCTGAGCCACTGTGCCGCCCACCCTTGCTCTTATAACCATCAAAAGAAAAAGGTTATTTTTTGTCTTTATGTTTTAGAAAATAAAACGATGTGCAGGTTTGTAAATATATAATTGCTAGTTTAAATTAATGTCCCTCAATTTTACACACAAATGCTTTTTAGATTCTACACACAACCACATAATAGATTTTATTATTGTCATTGTACACCTTTAGTTTATGTGCCTTGTTCAAAAGCAGTTCAGCCCTGGATGCTCAGAGGCATCCAGAAGACACTGGAAGCAGGCTTTCCAGTCCCAAGCCTACTTCACTAACTGAGAAACTGGTGGACTGCAAATGTAGAACATACACATTCTGATATGACTGTTCATATTGCTGCTGAATATCAGTAACATCAGGGGTATACCCTAATTAATAAACAATCATCATCAATGCCCACTGTGAATCTTAATGACTACAGCATCTCCCAATGTCTCTCTAACTCCAGACAGATGCTCTAAAAAGCAGCTGTCTGCTGCAGAGTGCTCAGTCGTAGCCTACCTCCGTCTCCATTCAGAGAAAGTGAGGAAGGAGCTGAACCTGAAGAAATACAGCACATCAGAAAAGGGTTACCAGAGACTGATCCCAGTGATCTCTAACTGCAGAACAGCTCAGTGAGTGTCACCTGAATATTAGTCAATGACTAAATATTCATATCAGTACATCTCTCTCACTCAATTGTACAAATTCATAGTTTTTCAGTTTCTCAATCTTTGAAAACAAGTGACCATTTTCATTCATGGACAGAAAGAAATGATCAAAAAGTGCTTTGAAAGAAATCTAAATTTTGTCATAATTTAATATAGTGTGATTCTGTGTTTTATAAACTGCAGCAAAAACAGTTCTGTTTACAACTATATGTATGTGTTTGCAGTACTCTTCCATGAGAGAGCAGGAAAGTGTGTGAGAGATACCCTGATGGTTGGAACATGTACTTGGTTCTGTGTTGTGCTTCTTGCTCTCTCTGGGTTGTGTAAAATTCTTTAACTTGGCTAGGTCTCTCTGGCTTTTGTAGGTCTCTATATCCTGTGTACTTATCTTGTGGTTGTGTAGGCCTCTAGTGTGTCTAGATCTTTCTAGCTTGTCTAGATCGATCTCTCTCCCTTCTAGATAGTTCTAGCTTGTCTAGAATTCTCTAGTTAGTCTAGATTTCTCTATGTCATCTAGACCTTTCAAGCATGTCTAGATATTGATCAATAGTGAGAGCAAACTGAACCTGGATCAGTAACTCTGTATTGCCTGTGTCAATTTTAATCACCGTGTTTACTCTCTCTTGTAGATTTGCTGGCTATAGTCTCTCTGAACAGTCCATCACTATTTTGGCTGCAGCTCTACAATCAGAAAAATGCTCTCTGAGAGAACTGGACCTCAGCAACAATGACCTGCAGGATTCAGGAGTGGAGAAGATCTCTGCTGCACTGAAGAGTCCACACTGTAAACTGGAGAAACTCAGGTCAGTGTTAAAGTTTATTTTTATGAATTACTAACTTTAAAAACCTTACATATATTGTTAAACCATCTACCACTGAGGGGTTTGTTAAATGTTTTATTTTTGCCTTTGCAGACTTGCTATGTGTAAAATATGCAATGAGTCGTGTGATACACTGAGCTCAGCTCTACAATCAGAAAACTGCTCTTTAACAGAACTGGATCTCAGCAAAAATGACCTGCAAGGTTCAGGAGTGGAGACACTCTCAGACGGACTCAAGAGTCCACACTGTAAACTGGAGATTCTCAGGTCAGTAATAAAGTTTACAGCAGCATTAAAGAATTGTTTAGATTTTTGTATATAATAATTAAGTCATTCTCCACCATGGGGTTTGTAAGATCTGTTGTATTTATTTTCCATTTGCAGACTTTCTGTGTGTAAGCTATGTAATGAGTCGTGTGAAACACTGAAGTCAGTTTTAGAATCAGAAAACTGCTCTCTGAGAGAACTGGACCTCAGTAAAAATGACCTGCAAGATTCAGGAGTGGAGAAGATCTCTGCTGCACTGAAGAGTCCACACTGTAAACTGGAAACTCTCAGGTAATCTTTTTTTCCCCCCTGAATGAAATGGAGATTTTGGTGCTATTAAATATCAACTATGTAATTTTGGAATGGGAGACATGGTGGAGCAGCAGGTAATATACTCCAGTGACCTGAAGTTGTTTTCACTGGAGGTAAATTAGTTGTATGGTTACACAGCATGTCCACAAAATACTTATATAGGATGACTAATAAACAGTTAGCTGTAATACATATATGCACTGATTATATTGGTGTTATGGACAAACATAGAAAGCAACAAACATGTATATATCTGTCAGGACTGATGGAGGTGGATGCAAATGCAATAACAAACTTTACTGAAACAAAAAGACCTGGACAGAGTGACTAGGACAGAGACTTTACAGGGAGAGCCAAGCAGATAAAACCTAAACAGAGAGAGATAAAGAGACAAACAGAGCTAAACAGAGACCTGAAAAGGGAGTGCTAATAGATTAGAGACAGAAACCACACAAGTACACAAAGCACAGGAAAGGAAATACTAACAGACAGACTAGAGAGAAATAGACAAACCGAGCACACGCAGCAAAGGAAAGGAAGGAAACGGACAGACCAGACAGGCATACCAAGGGAAAGAAAAACAGACTGACCTGATAGGGATGAGACTGAGGAACAGACAAGACAAACAGACCAGAGACAGAAGAACGAATGTGGAATGTCCAACCATGAGGAAGTCACACAAAGGAAATTAAAAGCACAACACAGACAAGGGATACCTGGATCAGATAACGAGGGGCAGGACTACAAAGGAGGCATGATGAGGGGGTGGAGCTAAGGCAGGACTAGGGCAGAGACAGGAACAATAACAAACAGAACCATGTGATAAGTAAGCACATGGTGGGAACAACAAACAGGACAGATCCAGGGCGTGACAATATCAAAACATGACATCATTTACAAAACTATAAACAGTTCACATTTGAAAACTTCTTCCTCTCTAAGTATAATTTGTGCATCTTGATGAAAATTGGTGTGGTATACAACTTTTTTTGCCCTCTTGGTTCACTTTCTCCCCATTAATTTCCAATCTGTTCTAATTCATTCAGTTGTGACGTTGAAGTAACCCAATTGACATGATCTGACCTGTGTATATTGGGACACGTCATGTCACATTTCAGACTGATTGCACTCATCTCTCCCATTTTTATTTCCATTTCTGCATTTAGAAGCCTATTCCCTTTTCTTTTTCTTCCACTCTCCTTTTTTCTCTCTTTCATAAAGCTTGAGCACCAGTTGTTTAACCTGGGTGTATTGACCAACACCTTGGAGATGTGTTAAAGGACTGATTGGTACTGAGGAACTGATGGATGAGAATCCATCATTTTTTCTAAACTGTTCTTCCACACTAGAACTTCACTGAAGTGGTGACATCACAGATCATTTTCAACACTTGGCAGGACAAATAAATACTTCCTGAGGAGTGAATGAACAAAATCCTCACATCTCTGAATCATCTTTACAATTAGTGTTATAAAACAATATTAATTTTATAATTGTTCTATACATTAATACTACAGGTATTTCAGGATTACACAGAAAAAAATGATTACATTTTATAAATATTAATTAGGATACAATATAAAAGATTGTTTTAACATAAAGTAATATAATTCAGACTAAACATAATATTTCATAAAATTTTTAACCAAATAGCATACGTAATTTCTAGAATATAACAGACAGATGCCATATGGAGATGCTGGTGATTTGTGATTAAAAATATTTATTTAATCACTCAGGTTAATTAAAATGAACAGGGATTTGGAATATGCCTGTAGTTTCTTGTGGTTTCCTGGCTAAAATCTGAACTACTGCAAATATAAATATTTTGCCATACAGCTAATGCTGAGAGATGAAGTTATCATCATCAATAGAGGCTCAGATGTTTTAAATGGCTTATTCTAACTTTAAGACCAGTGAGTCCTGGACATAGCGATAATTCTGTGCAATTATCCTAAAAGGTCATTAATAAATATTTCAGAGTAAGGTCCACTGTAATTGCCCAGATTCTAAACATTATGAAGTTTATTACTTTTAAACTCAGCTTTGTACTACATTTAATACTCTACATTCTCTTCTCATATTTGTTCAAAATGATCCTGTAAATTATTTATTCTGGTTTCAGATTAGTTTTGTGTAATTTGGAGGAACAGGCTTGTGAAAGTCTGGGTTCAGCTCTACAATCAGAAAGCTGCACACTGAGAAAATTGGACCTCAGTAAAAATGACCTGAGGGATTCAGGAGTGGAGAAGCTCTCTGCTGGACTGAGGAGTTCACACTGTAAACTGAAGACTCTCAGGTAATCATTTTTTTTCTGATTGAAAAATTAAACTTAAATGAAATAAACTCACCGCGACCCTGAAATGGAGAAGCGGAAAAGAAAATGATGATGATGATGATGAAATAAACTCTTTGTTTCTATAATATGCCTTTAATATCAAGACACAGACAAACATTCCAGTGAACTGAGCTGTCCATAATTAACTTCTACACACCATTGATTTGGATACAGCTGTTTTCTTAGTCTTTCTCTGTCCTTTATACAGACTGTACATTATCCCTAGACTTTTACTAGGTTGTAGGTGCTCCTCTCAGTGTTTCTTCTATGTTTGGGCTTTCAATAATTTCAGCAAGGCTGCAGTAACTTTCCGAATTTTAATGATACATACATTTATCAAAGATGACAACATGCATATCAATTAAATTTACATTTGCATTTATATTTACAGCATTTAGCGGATGCTTTTATTCAAAGCAACTCACAAAAGTGCTTAGTGTTCAGACAGAATGTTTATCCTTGGCAGTACAATAGGTTGAAATCTAACCTTTCCTTGAGCTCAGACACTGCCAGAACAAGAGCCAGTGCTGATACCTAATAACAACAAAACATAGTATAAGTGCAATACACAGCATCTAGTCAGTACTCGAACATAGAAAGAAAAACTAGTCAGAGGCCATACCTAGTGGTACAATGTTAACACCATTGGCTCCTGTGTGAGAGACCTAGGTTTGATTCTTATTGGTGTATCATAGACTGGTTGCCCCCAGGTCTGTGCAACCAGTCTATGCTACACCAATGAGAGTCATTGGCCAAGACTCCTAACACTGCATCAGCCTACCTGTAATACCAGTGACCTTGTAAGTCGCTCTAGATAAGAGCACCTGCCAAAATGCCATACATATAAATGTAGAAGGAAAGAAGTTAAGTGCAGTGCAGTACAGTTGTTACGCTGCACACTTAGACTAGAGCCCACGTAAGTGGATTACAAAAAGATGGGTCTTCAGTCTGCGTTTAAAGACTGTTGGAGAACTTGCTGTTGGAAGCCAGTAGAAGTTTGTTGTCCATGTGTCTTTTGGGATGGTGGATCAAGCTGAGCTGTACTTGAAGCTGGAAGGGCTCTAGGTGCCACCGATTCTAGCCCATTGCCATAAGGCAGGGAGGGGCTGGTCCATTCTTGGCTTTGTAGGCAGCATGAGAGTTTTAAACCTGATGCAGGCAGCTACAGGGAGACAGTGAAGAGAGCACAGCAGTGGAGTTAGCATTGGAAGATTGAAGACAAGCCATGTAGCTGCATTATGGATCAGCTGAAGGGGCCTGAGGCCCACAGAGGTTTCCAGAGCAACTCACTCCAGTCAAGTAGTCAAGCCTTGAAATGACTAGAGACTGGACTAGCACCTGGGCATCCTCCTGAGACAGAAAGGGTCGAATTCGCCAGATGCTGTACAGTAGGAATCTGTGTGACTGAGTCAGGTTTGCGATATGGTTTGTGAACGATAACTGTCCGTCCTGAATCACACCAAGGCTACTTTCTTCTTCAGATTGAATGACTGAGGAGTTCTCAAATGTGAGTATATTCTTGGTGAAGACTGGCCATTCTAGGGATGAACAGCAGCTCAGTCTTGCTAAGATTGAGCTTCAGGTGGTGAGCTATAAGTAAGACATAAGATGCGACTGGAAACCTGAATGTCAGAAGGTGGGAAGGAAAGCATTAGTTGAGTGTCATCAGCATAACAGTGGAGAAACCATGAGAGGTAATTATATCACCAAGAAAACATGTATACAATGAAAAGAGAATGGGACCCAGCACAGAGCTTTGAGGGACACTAGTGGAGAGCCTGCATGAAGCAGAAATTGATATGTTCCATGTTACCTGGTAAAAGCAATCCTCAAGATAAGACTCAAACCATTTCAATGCTGTGACCTACTGACCTACAGAAGGATATTTTGGTTAAATCTTAGTGAAACGAGCAGGGATTTAATTTTATTCCAGGTTTTCATTTATACTCTGTTTTGTTTTCTAAAATAAAAGGTTCTTTTGTTTATGATATCTTGTTTTATGTTATTGTATATGTTTATATTTTATTTCTATTTCTTTATATGTAACAAAAGGAAATGTAATTCTTTTTATGTAGATGTGTTATTAGTGTGTTATGTGTTATTGCCATCCTTGCTAAAGAACTCCTGTTTACTGTTTCTGTATCTTTACATAAATATATCATCTTTCATTTCATCTGTCTTCCTATTTCCCTATACTTTCTGCAGGTTATCTGGTTGCTTAATAACAGAGAAAGGCTGTTCTTCTCTGGCTTCAGCCCTGAAGTCAAACACCTCCAACCTGAGAGAACTGGACTTGACCTATAATCACCCAGGAGAGTTTGGAAAGAAACTGCTGTCTGATCCACACTGTCATCTACAGACACTCGGGTATATATATATATATATATATATATATATATATAGAGAGAGAGAGAGAGAGAGAGAAACCTTGACTAAACGTCAGATTAAATAAAGGGTAGACAGGTTAAAGTGGTCATACTCCCCTCTTCTCCACAGTGGAACATAGTTCTGGCTCTTAGTGAAACATCTGTTATCTGCTTTGGTCAAGATTCCATAGTAGCATTCTCCCCCTGTCTAGAATGACCTTCTCCCTATATCTGGACAAAGACCAACAAAAACTCATTAGGACATTCTTTATCTCTGTATCATCACTCTCTGTCCTCTGTGGTGTGTGTGTTTCAGAATGGAAAATTCAGCACAGAAGTGGATTATACCCAGTCTCAGAAAATGTAAGCCTCTCTCTCTGTGTGTCTGTCTGTCTTTCTCATCTCTCTATCTGTTTCTCTCCTTTCTCTGTCTGCCTTTCTAATTTTTGTTTCTCTTTTTTTCTGTCTGTCCTTTCTTCTCTCTATTTATCTCTCCCTTTATCAGTTAAAAATGAGTTCCCGCAAATTAGCAATTTGTTCCCTCAATTTAATAATTTGTTCCATCAGTTTATCAATCTGTCTTTTTAATTAAATAATTCATTACATCAATTTAACAGTTTGTACCCTCAATTAAACAATTTCTTCCCTCAGTTTTAAAATCCTTTCCCTCAATTTTTAAACACACTTGTGTAACATAGTGCCAATCAAATGCTCTGTTTTAGGTCATAGTTTGAAGTTCTCAAGTGGACTTGAAAATTGTCAAAATCCTCTAAAAACACAGACCTTGCACTAGGCTAAAATAATCAGATAATTAAAAATAAAAAGACAGCCTTACAGTGGAACTGACAGGTGTAATCCTCTATGCATTGTATGTACATTTGTTTGTTTATTTCTAAACATTCTTTCTCAGAATGAAATGACAATAGATAAATTCAATTTATTGAACAATATGCTTGAGAATTAAATTTTGGCCAAGTTACTATGTCCATGCACACCACAAAGCCACAATGTCATCTCCAACTCCAATCTCTCACTCTGCTAAAAATGACTTTCAGATACAAAATGATTTCCTTTTTTTGTTCATCTACCTGAACATCTACCATCCTCTAACCATCAACATCCACACTGGCCTCCCTGCTGACTAAGGCTGTACCATGCCTATACCATGTTAATGCACGCCCAGTGCCACTAGTTCCATGTAATCTATATGTGATACATCACCAAGAAACACCAGTAATACATAGAGCCCCACTCACCTGTCTAGTCCTACATGTACCTTAAACACATTTGCATTCTAAAGTAAGAATGTGAAGTATGCAGACTTGGCATGCTGAAGTGCAGGAAGGGGATTGTAGTCAAGTCGGCGACATCCCTGCCCTGCTTGTGTGGTTCGGCATCAGGGGTTGGAACTAAGGGCAGCTGTGAAAGAGTTATCAGAGTTATCAGAAGTAGCTGAAAGGTCTATTCAGTTGTTGTGGCTAAGGAGAGCACAGACTAGTTGGGGAAATATATTGCTTCATCTACTATGTCCTCAAATGGAACTGTTAACTCTATGAAATAAAATATCCTTTTACTTTTAGAGTAGAGCACCAAGTCTGGTCTCAGTGTAGTTAATACAATGCACTATGGGACCTGCATTTATAACCTACATCCTCCAGTAATTACTAGTCATGTGCTTCACCACATTTTTAAAACCTGTACATGCTTTCAACTATTCTTCTCCTCAGGCACAAACCTAACCACTTTATTACTACAACTGCTGTGCAATGCATTAAGCACTATGCCTTTACTGTTGAATAAACACACTAATAACCCTTGATTATGCCCTATATGCTGACCCTGTGATAAACTGACCTTGCAGGCTGATAGATTATACTTTAGTGTCCCAGCCCCCACACATAATCTACAGCTAGGGTCTTCACAAACCCACTGGCCATGATTTTGTGGATTTGGAAAGATAATGCAATTTGGCACACCTCCATTGCCTATAACTCTTGTTAAGTGATCACAGGTTTCTCTAGATTTTCCCAATGGAGCCACTGGCCTTGTTTTACCTGTGAGGCTGTTGTTGTGCACCATGCCTCCTCTTACGACTTGCAAATAAAACAAGTAACAATTTACCTTCTTTCTGGTGATGTAGCCTTATTAAAAACACTGTGGCACCCCTAGCCTGTTCCTTATAGCATTGTCCATAAATTAAGCTAAAGGAATACTATGTAAAAATTGGCTTTTTTGGTCTCCTGAGCTCCAACTACTTGTTGCTGAGTGCAGTTTACAGTACTGTTGTGAAATGAAATCACACACACACCTCTCTCTCTCTCTGGCTCTATCTCTCTCTCCGAGCCAAGGGATATTCACATCGGTCACGACTGTCTCTTGGGCTTTTAGTAATAAACACACTCAGGGCGCTTCTGTGATAAACACACACATTTATTACCAGAATCGATGTCCAGCACTAAAAAGTACACTAATTCAGCTAAAAATAGTGCGATCCACAGACACAAAAAAAAAATCTGGTCATTTCAGCCACAGAGTGTGTGTTCATTGTGTGTAGATGTGTGTGATGGTGTGTTTTCTAATGTGTGTTTATTGTGTGTGTGAGATGGTGTGTTCTCTAATGTGTGTTTGTGTGTGTGTGATGGTGTGTTTTCTAACGTGTGTATATGTGTGTGTGGTGGTGTGTTTATTGTGTGTGTATATGTGTGTGTGTGTGATGGTGTGTTCTCTAATGTGTGTTTATTGTGTGTGTAGATGTGTGTGATGTCACTCTGGATCCAAACACAGCAAACACTCGTCTCTCTCTGTCAGAGGGAAACAGGAAGGTGGAGCGTGTGGATGAGGATCAGTCGTATCCAGATCATCCAGAGAGATTTGATTATTATGGTCATATTATGTGTGTGGAGCGTTTGACTGAACGTTGTTACTGGGAGGTGGAGTGGAGCGGGAAGGGGGTTTCTATCGCAGTGTCTTACAGAGGAATCCAGAGGAAAGGAATCGGAGCTGAGAGCAGGTTTGGAGCCAATAAGAAATCCTGGAGTCTGCGCTGCTCTGCGAACAGTTTCTCAATTCTCCACAATAATCTAAAAAATGAGGTCCCTACCCCCCCCTCCCCCTCTAACAGAGTGGGTGTGTATCTGGACTGGGAGGGCGGCACTCTGTCCTTCTACAACATCCTATCCAACACACACACACTCACACACTTACACACATTCACCGCCACGTTCACTGAGCCCCTCTACGCTGGGTTCTATGTTTGGGGTGTTGGATCCACAGTGCAACTGTGTGAGGTAGAGTAAACACTGTTCTGTGTGTGTGTGTACATGTGTGCTGTTTGGTGTCTTCTTTGTTGTTGTTTGGTTGTTTTAATGCTTATAGATTTTTGGACGTTTAAGGGTCAGGAAGCACAAAGCATGGGGAGTGAACTTTACACACCAACATTCATTCATTCACTGTCTTTAACCCTTATCCCATTCATGTTGGTGGTGGGCCCAGGCGCAATACAGGAACACACCCTGGAGGGGGCTCCAGTCCTTCACAGGGCGACACACACTCACACATTCACTCACACACACACATACAGACGCTTTTGAGTGTCTAATCCACCTACCAATGTGTGTTTTTGGAGCGTGGGAGGAAACCAGAGCACCCGGTTTTCCCCAACTTCCTTATGTATGTCTGTTCATCTTTCTCCCTTACTTATCTGTCTGTCCCTCATTTAAGTTTTTTTTTTTTTTACAGAAGTCAAAATTACACCTATATTGTCAAAACATTCAAACATCACAGATATAAATCTGAGATACAATTAAATGAAACAATAAATGTTTAAAATTATTATAAAGTTAAAAATAATAAAAAATAAACAATTTTTAAAATTACAAGCCTGTTGTGGTAATAAGAGCAGACGGCACGGGGAGGGGTGGAAACAAACTAAATCAAACACAGCAGGACTTAGAACAGAGAGAAATATAAACAGAAACAGCAGGAAACTTAAAAGGTAGGAGCAGAATGAGCCTGTTCATACTGAGATTAGTTTTTGGTGACTGGATCGTGTTCAGTTTTCACAGATTTCTAGGTGTAAAAACCCTCAAGGCACGCTGTGACCGGATTAGTATCAGATCACTCACAACACATTCAGAGGAGGTCAGAGACAGATCTTGTCCACATTTAATACTAGTATAAAGATATTAGTGTTCATATTTACATGACCAGAGTTACATAAGCAGAAATGTGTCAGTTGAGAGGAGGGACAGGACAGGTGTAGTGAGGTCAGTGGCTGAACAAACTGTCTGTCATTGTACAAGAAGGAATGACAGGACAAAGTGGTCTGGAGGTCAGGTAAGAGAACCCAGCACTGACAGGCAACAGACATATGGCATACAATGAGTATGCTGGCAGTAAGACGGTTAATACAAAGTTGTGGTAATATGTAAAACCAGCTCTAACAGCAGTAGAGAAGAGTAACCTGAAAGTGGGTTATTAACCAAAAGCCTGTGTGAAAAGTAAGTTTTCAATCAACATTTAAAGATGCATTTGGAGAGAAGACTGGTGTCCTGGGTAAGAAGTGTATGTTATGGGAGATAAGGTGTGTGGAGTTCAGTAAGATAACATTTAAGAGATTTATAATCTAAGAGGAGTATTTTAGAGTCAATGCACGATTCTACACATAGCCAGTGTAGGGACGAGAGAACTGGGGTTATATGGTCAAATGTTTTGTGTTGTGTATTTCTTCTGGAGGAGAGGCAAAGAAGGTATTTCGCAGATATGCTTAAAGTTATAAATACATTCTTATTACAAAAAACAGTGGCTTACGTGTTCTTAAGCATCCTTTGAGAGAGACTTCCACTCCTATGTTCTCTCTCCTCTGTCCAGAACTCCTCACTTATATAGATTGATTTCTATCTATATGACATAATTTTATGGCTTTTATTTACATTGTCTCCTGCTCTGGGACTGAGAGAGAAAGAGTGAGGGGCTTTCTGTCCTCTCACCTCCAGGAAAGAAGTGTAACAAAAGCTTTATTTCTCATGAACATTGACAAAAACCATATGGACATATATTCGGAATTCAGATATTCAAAGACATATATGGACATATATGGACAATAAAATCACTAGCTCTATTGAGCACTCTGGCTACTGCATTTTGAACTAACTGTAGTTTGTTAAGTGTTTGCACAAGCGCCCTGCCAGGAGTGCATTGCAGTAGTCTAGCCAGACAGCATTTTTAAGGATAAAATATGCTGAATTTTGGCAATATCATGCAAGTGGAAGACAGCATTTGTGACTCTGCTGGATACATGTGTGTCAAATGTGAGTCAAATCAAAAGCTCCACCTACGTTTTGAAGGTACTGGGTATTAGTGTTATATTATGAAAATGAATAGCAGCATTTGCAAGCGTATGCTACATCATACACTCTTTAATGTCTTTTATTGTGTGTAGACAAGAAAACATTATTAGGTGTGTCATCAGCATAGCATTGGAATTGAACTCCAAGCATTGGGTAAATGACTGACCCAGTCAAGACTTATCCCTTCACAACTTTATTTCATTTGTTAATATACATCCATACCTGCATTTCAAGATTCAAAAAAGTGGACCGAGCTGTCTGCCTCCTCCCCTTCCTCCCCCAGACAAGAAGCTCACGCAGCTTACCAGTTTGAAAAAAACTGAACCTACATGAACAAGTGCAGGATTAACAAGTTTAAGAATTTTGGACCATAATAGATTTTTAAAAACATGCCAAAGTCAACATTTTTTACTATCTAAATCTATCTTAAATATTTAGACAAAACAGGTGTTCCTTATTGATTTTCCCTTCCATCATAAATGTCATTTAGGAGACAGATCTTTGCTTCTTATTCATAATTTTCATATTTTTTCAAACCATTCCACCTTAAGTGCTGAAGATAGCACTAGCTTATGAAACAATTTTGAAGCAACTGTTGTTCCACTTTATACACAAAGCAATTGTACATCTTATCACTATAACATCTACCTACTTAAAGGGAACTACAATTGTGGGAAAATGCAGTTCTAAGCACAGTGTTTAAGGTGGAATGATGTGTTTGAGGGGAAATAATGACTGTTGTGTGTACATGTCTGAATTGTAAATCATCTGTAAGTGTTTATTCACTGTTTGAATTCCCACAGAAACTCATGTGTAACTCGAGCTGTTTAGTTTTGTAGCACTGACGCTAATGCAGTTAGCCGTCTCCTGAGTTTGGAGACATTTCCACCTTAAATGTTCCGAAACAGCAAAAATAAATAAAAAAAACTTTGTAAACACATTAAACCGGTTTCCAGCACAGACAGACTGCAGAGCTAACAAATAATGAGGAAACATCTTCTGAATTTAATTTAAAAAAATGTATTACAATTGTCTCTCCCATGGGCCCACCACCTGTGGGAGAGGTAGTAATCCGGGTCTGGTGCATTGTGGATCGGGTGGCGGTCGGGGTCGGGGGCCCTGGCGTTCTGATCCTCGGTTACTGAAACTGGCTTTTGGAACATGGAACGTAACCTCTCTGGTGGGAAAAGAGCCTGAGCTGGTGCGCGAGGTTGAGAGGTACCGGCTAGATATAGTTGGGCTCACCTCGACACACAGTATGGGCTCTGGAACCAATCTCCTTGAGAGGGGCTGGATGCTCTTTCACTCTGGAGTTGCCCAGGGTGAGAGGCGTAAGGCAGGTGTGGGCTTACTCATAGCCCCCCAGCTTAGCGCCTGTACGTTGGGGTTTACCCCAGTGGACGAGAGGGTAATTTCCCTGCGCCTTCGGGTTGGGGAAAGGGCTCTGACTGTTGTTTGTGCTTATGCACCGAACAGCAGTTCAGAGTACCATGCCTTCTTGGGGACCCTAGAGGGAGTGCTGGAGAACACTCATTCTGGGGACTCCATTGTTCTGCTGGGGGACTTCAACGCTCACGTGGGTAATGACAGTGAGACCTGGAGGGGCGTGATTGGGAGGAACGGCCCCGCTGATCTGAACCCGAGTGGTGTTCAGTTATTGGATTTCTGTGCTCGTCACAGTTTGTCCATTACGAACACCATGTTCGAACATAAGGGTGTCCACAAGTACACCTGGCATCAGGACACCCTAGGCCGCATTTCGATGATCGACTTTATAGTCGTATCATCTGACCTGCGGCCATATGTTCTGGACACTCGGGTGAAGAGAGGCGCTGAGCTGTCAACTGATCACCACCTTGTGGTGAGTTGGATCAGATGGCGGGGGAGGATGCCGGACAGACCTGGCAGGCCCAAACGTGTGCTGAGGGTTTGCTGGGAACGTTTGGCAGAGGAACCTGTCAGAAAGATCTTCAACTCCCACATCCGGCAGAGCTTCGACTGCATCCCGGGGGAGGCTGGTGACATTGAGTCCGAGTGGGCCATGTTCCGGACCTCCATTGTTGAGGCGGCTGAACAGAGCTGTGGCTGCAAGGTTGTCGGTGCCTGTCGGGGTGGCAATCCCCGCACTCGGTGGTGGACACCCCGGGTGAGGGGGGCTATCAAGCTGAAGAAAGAGTCCTATCAAGCCTGGTTGGCTCAGGGGACTCCGGAGGCAGCCGACAGGTACCGGGGAGCCAAGCGGCTTGCGGCCTCGGCAGTCGCTGAGGCAAAAACTCGGGTGTGGGAGGAGCTTGGTGAGAACATGGAAAACGACTTTCGGTCGGCTCCAAGAAGTTTCTGGCAAACCGTCAGGCGACTCAGGAGGGGAAAGCAGTTTTCCACCAACACTGTATATGGTGGGGGTGGGGAACTGTTGACCTCGACTGGGGACGTCATCAGACGGTGGAAGGAATACTTCGAGGATCTTCTCAATCCCACCAGCACGTCTTCCGCAGAGGAAGCAGAGCTTGGGGACCCCGGGGGGGGCTCGTCTATCACTGGGGCTGAAGTGGCCAAGGTGGTAGGGAAACTCCTTGGCGGTAGGGCCCCGGGGGTGGATGAGGTTCACCCCGGGTTCCTCAAGGCTCTGGATGTTGTGGGGCTGTCCTGGTTGACACGTCTTTGCAACATCGCGTGGACATCGGGGGCAGTGCCTCTGGACTGGCAGACTGGGGTGGTGGTTCCCCTTTTCAAAAAGGGGGATCGGAGGGTGTGTTCCAACTATAGGGGGATCACACTCCTCAGCCTCCCCGGTAAGGTCTATGCGGGGGTACTGGAGAAGAGAGTCCGACTGATAGTTGAACCTCGGATCCAGGAGGAACAATGCGGATTCCGCCCCGGTCGTGGAACACAGGACCAGCTCTTTACCCTCGCTAGGATCCTGGAGGGTGCATGGGAGTTTGCTCAACCAGTCTACATGTGTTTTGTGGATCTGGAGAAGGCATTCGACCGTGTCCCTCGGGGTATTCTGTGGGGGGTGCTCAGGGAGTATGGGGTACTGGGCTCTTTGTTACGAGCTATCCAGTCCCTGTACAAACAGAGCAGGAGTCTGGTTCGTATGGCTGGCAGTAAATCTGACTGGTTTCCAGTCAGAGTTGGACTCCGTCAGGGCTGCCCGTTGTCACCGGTTCTGTTCATAATTTTTATGGACAGAATTTCTCGGCGTAGCCAAGTGGCGGAGGGTGTCCGGTTTGGTGGTCTCAGGATTCCATGTCTGCTTTTTGCAGATGATGTGGTCTTGTTGGCTTCATCGAGCCGGGACCTCCAGCTCTTGCTGGACCAGTTTGCAGCCGAGTGTGAAGCGGTAGGGATGAGGATCAGCACCTCCAAGTCCGAGTCCATGGTACTCAGCCGGAAAAGGGTGGAGTGCTCTCTCCAGGTTGGAAGTGAGATCCTGCCTCAAGTGGAGGAGTTTAAATACCTCGGGGTCTTGTTCACGAGTGAGGGAAAGATGGAGCGTGAGATTGACAGGCGGATCGGTGCAGCGTCAGCAGTAATGCGGGCTCTGTACCGGTCCGTTGTGGTGAAGAGAGAGCTGAGCAGAAAAGCAAAGCTCTCGATTTACCGTTCAATCTACGTCCCAACCCTCACCTATGGTCACGAGCTTTGGGTAGTGACCGAAAGAACGAGATCGCGGGTACAAGCGGCTGAAATGAGTTTTCTCCGCAGGATGTCTGGACTCTCCCTTAGAGACAGGGTTAGGAGCTCGGACATCCGGGAGAGACTCGGAGTGGAGCCGCTGCTCCTCCACGTCGAAAGGAGCCAGCTGAGATGGTTCGGGCATCTGGTTCGGATGCCTCCTGGACGCCTTCCTGGAGAGGTGTTCCGGGCATGTCCAACGGGGAGGAGGCCCCGGGGCAGACCAAGAACACGCTGGAGAGACTATATGTCTCGACTGGCCTGGGAACGCCTCGGTATACCCCCGGAGGAGCTAGAGTCGGTGGCTGGGGAGAGGGAGGTCTGGGTTTCTTTGCTCCGACTGCTTCCCCCGCGACCCGGACCCGGATAAGCGGTGGATAATGGATGGATGGATGGATGTATTACAATTGTGAACTTTGTCTTTAAGTGAAAGGCAAAAACTGAATTGGATTCCCTGTTCCACCTAAAGTAGGTCAATATACAAGGATTAAAAAACAACAACAACCTCTTACTTCTTAATTAGTTTAAAATACACACTATGGTACTTAAAATGTTCAAACAAGTTGTTATTCACCTTCTTTATATAAAACACACCAAACATAGTCCTTAATCATCAATATCCTTCACTTTCTTTATATAAAATTACACAAACTATTGAGTTCTTCAAATCTATATATAGGGTTCTGTACTTATTTATTTATTTATCTTTGGAAATGACCTGCTCTTACCTACCTGTTCAGGAGAAAATGAGCCAACTCTGAACCTGTCTTAGAAGTTTTTTGGCTTCTGAGCTGCCTCTATCTTTCAAACTCATGGCCTGTCCTCTTGTTTTTTTGTCTCAGGTCATAGAGATTTTTTTTAGAATGGCACAGAGGTTTTTGGGTCTGGTAAAATCTCTGTTCACGTGATCACTTCATGGCTGAAGGATACTATGTTTGAGCACATGACTACCTGGTGTGTTTTTGGACTCTAATGTGATTGCACAGAGTGCAGGAACTCAGGCTGAAATGTAAATAGAGCTCCACTCAGGACTGGGCACTTCTCAAAGAGAACAAACTGCTTCAGCATTGCTCTCAGAGACACCAGGGCTTTAATACAGACTGTATCCTTACTCTATGATCACACACCCTGGACATTTATGATTTAGTAAAGTAAATATATTACAGACTTGGGAAGGGATTTTTCCTATTATGCACATCTGAGGGAGAAATATCAGGAATTCCAGAACAGAGAAGGGATTTGTTTGTATAAAGGGCAGATGTACAAGTTGAACATCTGTGATCTTTAAGCCCTCAGACAACACTGCATTAAGAACCTTCATAATTCAATAGCTGATATATGGGCAATGGATTTCTGTGGAAAACCTTTGTCCAACACTACAAAACAGAGTTGCATTCACAAACACCACTTAAACTTAACTGGGCAAAGAGGAGCCTGTTCACTGCTCCAGACCAAAGGAAAAAAAAGGACAATTCAGACTTAACAATATTAATGTAGAAATGTACATTGAGATTGAGCAACATACACCATTTTTAAGATGACATCTTCTGAGGGACATTAGTGACATTCTCAACAAGACAAGACAATGTAGAACCACATGCTCCATATGTTACAGAAGCAATGTCTGTGGAAGAGGAGTGTCTGAGTACTGGCTGGCCTGCTGTGCTAACCTGATTGGGTGAAGAAATGTGAAACAAAAATGCAGTCAACAACCATGTACTGCTGTACATTTTAAGACAAGTTTGTTTTAAGAATGCTGCCAAATAACATGTGAAGCAATTAAGCGCTTGGTCTCATTGGTGAGAAACCATTGTTCAAATATTGTGAGAAAGAATGGCAACATTACAAAGTAGTAAATGCTTTAACATCCCAATTTTTTTTTTTGAAGAATTGACAAATGGATGTGTGACAAATTAAATTAAGCTGACCAGAGAATCCATGATATATATTGGGTTCATAGAGCCCAAAATGGGAAAAAAATTAAAGTAAACTGAAGAAAGGAATGACAGGACTGTTTATGTCATTTGTATTTTCCTTGCTGTCCCAGCACTCCATCACTATGGAGGAAACTGCTGATGTTGCAGGACCTTGAGAGTTTAGTAGAAGTCCATTTGCAGATTGTACACGTTTTGCATTTTGACAAAATGGTAATTGTCAGAGGACTTCCTCTGTGAAACTGTCCAGTCAGAGTTTCAAAGACACCCCACTTGAAAATCTAACCCCACCCAGTGCTTTCTGCTCTGGTGTTCAGCAGTGGGCTGGTTATTATTATTATTCTTTTTTATGTATATTTGTAACCCCTTCATCCTGATCAGGGCCATGGTGTGTCCATAGCTGAACCCAGATCAGGGGGATCACATCCTAACACACTCTGTCAGGAAAAACTGTTTACAAACAGCAGCCAATCAGCACTCTACAGTGCTCCTCTCAGGACACGCCCCTCCTCTATTTCAGCTCCTTACCCACAGCCTTCTGGACATTCCCCTCCATCACTGTGTCCATCTCTGAACCGGACTTGGCTGAACACTCTGTGAATGCTCAGGTGAGTTCTTCTGGGTAATTGTGTGAACCTGTCCACAGGTGACTTCCTCTGGGGTTTAAAACTGAGATCAGACTGTGATCTATTTATCAACCTGTGTCACACCTTCAGACCATTAGAGCTAGTCTGAGATGACCCATCAGAGATTCCGGTTCATTCCAGAGGTCAGGTTATTTTTGGAGGGGAGTCTTTAGGACTTCAAAAGCCCAAGAGTTGTGGGTGTGAGGGGTGGTACTGTGCCACAAGCCGCCAACAGGGGGACTAGTCAGCGTAAGGGAAGACATGGTGTAGTTGTGTCCTAAAACTCCAATTCCCAGAATTCCTGGGCGTGATCATTGCCAACCAGCTACAGCTGTGTGGCACTTTATAAAAACTACCCTGAAGCCTCGCTTTTTGTCACACCTTTGTAGAGGGGTGGCTGGAAAAGGTGGGCATTCAACTAACAAAAATATATAAATAAATGGGAGCGGGAAATAAAGAAACAAGTGAAGAAGTCAAAAGTCTGACATAAAAGAGGAAAATCCTAAGTAAAACAGTCCATTATCATTTTGGATGATTTGACTTTGCCTTTATTTCAGAAAGCTGTCCTTTGCTTGTACACACCAAGAGTGCTGTTAAATTCAGGAAAAACAGTGTTGGCTCATTCACTGAATGGCTTTCATTAGTGTAGCTAAATGGTTTAGTGAAGCGATGTACACTTTTCTGTGTAAATAATTTGTTTATGGCATTTTTGTTTTAGCTATGGGCCAGAGTTCTTAAACATTCACTTCTAGGGGGAAGTACAGAAAACATGTTCCACAGTCTTGCATGCAATTGTGATGTGGCAGAAGCAAGTGATATGGTGGGAACACACAATGTTTAATACATTAACACTAAGAACAAGAGACACAGGACAGGCTTTATAAAGACAGGTAACAGGACTCACCTGCGAGCTAGGTCACATGACTAGAAACAGTTCACAGGTGTTGGGAGAAAATTACATTAGCAATTTTAGTTTTAAAAATCATATTTAAAATATATTTAAAAATCAGATCTAAATGGTATTTTATCAAAGTATACTGATAGCAAGCTCTTTAAATGGGTATTGCTGTCAGGATTTAGCTCTGTTGTGTCTACTTTGTGTCATTTTGGTTTCCTGTCCTCTGTAACTCCCTTGTGTCTCACTTGGCTACACCATTCCTGAACAAAACACTGAGAGATTCAGGTTTTAGAATGATCTAGAACAGAATTAGAATAGGATTAGGATTATATTTGTCCATATTGTCTTCTAATTATCTTCCACTTCACTAGCCTCTAGACCATGGATTTTAATGAGTGAGTGGATGGGGGGAGTCAGTGAGTGAGTGAGCGAGCGAATAGGTGGAGTCAGTTAGTGAGTGAGTGGATGTGGGAGTCAGTGAGCAAGTAAGTGAATTGCAGGCCAGTTTTATGATCACAGCTGAATATTTATCCGTATTCAGAATGGAATCTGATTGTTTAGAAACATCACTGATTTAATCTGTTTTGTTTCTGAATCATTTGATTTCAGATCCCGCAAGAAATAGAGAACAGATCAAGGAACAAAGCTCTGAGAACACTCATCAAATAAAGCAATATATAAATTAATACAAAACAATTGAACATCTCTTTCTCCACTGCACAAGAACAAAAGACATCTGTAACAAATTGAAGGACATTGGTTTGGAATTTGATATTAATATTAAAAGTATAAATTATGGGATTTATAATGAGCCCTTTTCTAAAAGTGATGCTAATTTCTTTTGGTTAATTGTATGCATTATTAATAGTCATAGTTGGAAAACTTGTTGTAAAATGATAATTGAGCAATGTGAGATTTCTGCGGGAACTGTTTTTAAACAGATTATTTCTAAACTGAAAGGACTTCTGACTATTGACCGCTGTGAAATAAAGTAGTTCCCCTGGACTCTGCTGAACTTTTATTTGGTAATGTTATGTGTATCATGTATGCATGTACATGAAAGTGCTGTGGTGAGGGTTTGAAAGTCACATTCAGCACTGGCGTCCTGCCGTTCCTTAAATGGACTGGTATTGTTCCAGATTTCATGAGTCATTTCACAATGTTAATTATGGCACTGTCAAACATGGTGGTGGCAGCATCATGGTTTGGGCCTGCTTTTCATCAGCAGTGACAGGAAAGATGGTCAAAATTGATGGGAAGATGGATGGGGCCAAATACAGGACCGTTCTGAAAGAAAACCTGTTGCAGTCTGCAAGAGACCTGAGACTGGGACGGCGATTTATCTTCCAACAAGACAATGATCCAAAACATAAAGCCAAATCTACAATGGAATGGTTCCCAAATGACATATCCAAGTGTTGGAACGGCCAAATCAAAGTCCAGACCTGAGTCCAATCGAGAATCTGTGGAAAGAGCTGAAGACTGCTGTTCACAAACGCTCTCCATCCAACCTCACTGAGCTCGAGCTGTTTTGCAAGGAAGAATGGGCAAGAATTTCAGTCTCTCGATGTGCAAAACTGATAGAGACATACCCCAAGCGACTTGCAGCTGTAATTGCAGCAAAAGGTGGCGCTACAAAGTAACGCAAGGGGGGCCTAATAATATTGCACACCCCACTTTTCAGTTTTTAATTGTTAAAGTTTGACACGTCCAATAAATTTCATTCCACTTCTTTTCATGATTCTTTTTTCCATTCCACTTCATGATTGTATTCCACTTGTCGTTGATTCTTCACAAAAAATTTAAATTTTATATCTTTGTTCGAATCCTGAAATGTGGCAACAGGTTGAAAAGTTCAAGGGGGCCGAGTACTTACACAAGGCACTGTATATGCTCGGTCAAAATTTATTAGATCATCAATTAATGTTTAGATTCTGTTGTGTCTGGGTCGATGAGTGATATAGGTGTGTAACCAGAGGGAAGAGTGGGGTCTTTGTTGAGTTTCAGATGAATGGAGATTGATGCTGTATTCATGTTTGTAGGTTGTTTCACGTTTTCTTTGATTTCTGATATTAACCAGTTAACGTTGGGCAAAGGTTAGGTCAAAGTGTTTATAGAACTCTGCAGATAGTCCATCGGGTCCAGGAGCATAGTTGTTAGATGTAAGTCTTAAGGAATTTTGAAATTCTAGCGATACTGGCTCTACTTGCCCTTCAAGTGTTTGCTTTTGTTCTTCAGGTAGTTTTGGGATAAGAATGTTATTCAGGAAGTGGTTAACAATGTTGCTTATTATCTGAACATTATAAAGTGCAAATATTTTCTTCAATCAATCAATCAAATTTTATTTATATAGCGCTTTTCACAACAAAAAGTCGTCACAAAGCAGCTTTACAGAGATCCGGGTCCAAGCCTCCTATGAGCAAGCCAGGGGCAACAGTGGCAAGGAAAAACTCCCTCAGCACACGAGGAAGAAACCTTGGAAGGAACCAAGACTCATACGGGGAACCCATCCTCCTCGGGTCGACACCGGAGACACAACAGAGAACAGAAGTAAAAGTGAAATGACCGATGAAGGGGTTATAGTAATATAAATGTAGTATATTAGTGATGGTGGAGAAGCAGAAATGAAAATGGTGAGGATGATGATATTAGTGATGTATGAGTCTGATGAAGGAGGAGGTGATCAGGGATTCAGTGTGAGTTAAAATTAGGTGCAGAGTTAATCTGAAATAAAACAGCATGGCCAAGCATGATAGTGTAGATGAGAAAAGGACAGGATCTTGTACAGGACACAGGGGCTGGATCAGGGCAACACCTGGAGAGCAGCAGGACATCTCAAAGCATGAGAGAGAGACAGGAGAAAGAAAGCCAGACAAAGGGAACAAATAAAAACACAGAGGTTAGTAGGGTCATGGTAAAGAACGGGGAAATTTGTCCTGCGAAAAAAGCTTCCACTGGTCAGGCAAGAGAACCCAGCGACAGACAGCGTGTTGGCGGTTACTACACAGCTAACTAAGAATGCTGTAGCTATGGTGATATGACAGGGTTAACACAGAACAGTGATAATATGAAAACCAGCCCGAACACCAATATAGAAGGAGTAACCTGAAGGTGAGTGATTAACCAAAAGCTTGTTTAAAAAGGTAGGTTTTTAATCTAGATTTAAAGATTGAGAGTGTGTCTGAGCCCTGAACAGTAACCGGAAGGCTATTCCAGAGTTGAGGAGCTTTGTGAGAAAAGGCTCTTCCTCCTGCTGTGTTTTTCTTAATGCGAGGAACAAAGAGTAGATGGGCATCCTGTGAACGAAGTGTACGTGACGGGCGATAAGGTATGAGAAGTTCAGTAAGATACTGCGGGCCTAAACCATTTAGAGATTTATAAGCTAAGAGGAGTATTTTATAGTCAATGCGAAATTTTACAGGTAGCCAGTGTAGGGACGAGAGAACTGGGGTGATATGTTCGAATTTTCTAGCTCTAGTGAGCACCCTGGCTGCTGCATTTTGAACTAACTGAAGCTTGTGTAACACTTTGCACGAGCTCCCTGCCAGGAGCGCATTGCAGTAGTCTAGACGTGAAGTTATAAAAGCATGCACTAGTTTCTCTGCATCTTTTAATGATAAAATATGCCGAATTTTGGCAATATTGCGTAGGTGGAAGAAGGCGGTTTTGACTGTATTGGATATGTGGGTATCAAATGTGAGAGTCGAATCAAAGGCTACCCCTAAGTTTTTAATGATGGCATTGTGTTTTACTGTTGAATTATCAATAGCAGCATTTCTGAGTGAATGTATCTGAGTATCTTTACCTAGTAACAAGACCTCAGTTTTATCAGAATTTAACATGAGAAAGTTTTGCATCATCCAGTCTTTAATTTCAGTTAGACATTCTGTTATTTTACGTAGACAAGCAACATCATTGGGTTTGGCTGATATATACAGTTGTGTGTCATCAGCATAACAGTGGAATTGAATCCCATGCTTACGGATTAGTCGACCCAGTGGCAGCATGTAGAGTGTGAACAATACAGGGCCGAGCACTGATCCTTGTGGAACACCATATTTAACTAAAGTATGATTAGAGGATTTATTATTCAGATAAACAAATTGGTAACGATCGGATAAATAAGATCTGAACCAAGAGAGGGCAGATCCTTTTATTCCTACCAGATTTTCCAGCCTATCAAGAGGCATCACATGATCTATGGTATCAAATGCTGCACTAAGGTCAAGCAGCACCAGAATAGATATATAGCCCTTATCATGTGAAAGGAGTAAGTCATTAGTTACTCTTGTTAGAGCCGTTTCTGTGCTGTGATTTGGTCTAAATCCAGACTGAAAAATGTCATGAATGTCATTGTTTTGTAGATAAGAGCACAACTGCTGTGACACGACTTTTTCTAGAATCTTAGCAATAAAAGGGAGGTTTGAAATTGGCCTGTAGTTTGCGAGTACGAGAGGGTCAAGATTGGGTTTTTTAATAATTGGTTTGATTACCGCTAGTTTCAGAGGTTTTGGTACATATCCAATGTTGAGGGATGAGTTTATTATTGTGAGCAATGGTCTAATGACTTTAGGTAAAATTTGTTTAAATAATTGTGTTGGTACAGGATCCAGTAAGCATGTAGTTGATTTAGATGAGCTAATTAAACTAAGCAAGTCATTTTCATCGACAGAATTCAAGTAGTCTAAGTGCACCTCAGAGCTGGCGGGTGGTTCATCTACGAGAGCCGATGTGACTTTGGACTGATTTTGGATTTTGAGGCGAATGCAATCAATTTTATCATTAAAAAACATCATAAAGTCATTGCTACAGAAATCAGAGGGAACAATGGGGTTGATTTCCTTTTTGTTTCCAATTAGATTTGATACAGTGCTAAAAAGGAATCTAGGGTTGTCTTTGCTGTTTTCTATAAGGGAAGAGATGTACTGTGATTTGGCTTTAGATAAGGCATGTTTATAGTCGGTGAGGCTGTGCTGCCATGCAATTCGGAAACATTCTAGTTTTGTGTGTCTCCATTTACGTTCATGGTTATGGGCAGCCAGTTTTAATGCACGCGTGCTGTCACTGTACCATGGAGCAAGCCTTTTCTCTCTAAATTGTTTGGTCTTGACTGGTGCAACACTATCTAGGTTTGTACACAATAAGTGTTGTAGGTTGTTTGTAATGAGCTCAAGGTCATTTGGGTGAGTTGGAGAAGAAATGGTGGTAAGGTCTGGAAGGTTGTTGATAAAATCACTAACTGTTGAGGATGTTATAGTGCGCTTTCTAATATAGCGTGGTTGTGGACAAATATCAAAGTTTAACGCTATTTCATATGTGATTAGATGGTGATCAGAGATGGTCTCATGTAGCGAGAGATTGGATAGATTCTTTATCTCAATGCCCCATGTTAACACTAGGTCCAGTGTGTGTTTGCATTGATGAGTGGGCCCAGTAACATTCTGAGTGAACCCTAGCGCATCCAAAATTGATTCAAATGCAATTTTAAGTGGATCATGGTCCTTCTCAAAGTGAATATTGAAATCACCAACAATTAAGGCCTTTTCTGATACGATAACTACACTTGAGAGAAAATCAGCAAATTCACAAAGAAATTCTGTATAAGGGCCAGGAGGACGATAGATTGTGATGAGCATAAATGAGTGCTGCCTTTTTGATGCAGTGACTTTAAGAGTAAGTACTTCAAAGGATTTAGTATCATAACTAGATTTTTGTGTTGTGTCAATGGTAGGGTCATAGATTGTGGCTACACCACCACCACGACCAGATGTTCGTGGGCAACTGTAATAGCTGAAGCCAGGGGGAGTGGACTCATTTAGGTCAATGTATTCATTGGGTTTAGCCCATGTTTCGCAGAGACATAATGCATAGAGTTTGTTATCAGTAATAATATCACAGACAGTGAGTGCTTTGGATGTTAGAGATCGTATATTTAAAAGCCCTAATTTAATGCTGGAAGTGCTGAAATATTGCGTTCGCTGCAGTGCCTTGGTGTTAATTCTAATTAGGTTGTTAAAACTGATTTTTGGGCGTTTGTGATAACAAGCTTTGCGGGGAACAGACACAGTCTCAATGCTGAAAAATTTATTAGCATTAATTAGAGTGGGTGATATGGACATGCTACTCATCATACTAGCAGTAGAGAGATGGTCAGGAGGAACATTAGGAATTTTAATATTACTTACCTGCTCGCTATCCATTCCACCTACCTGACTGATGTGACTGGGAATGACCAGTCAGTTCCGGCGCAGAACCACCTCAATGTTCTCAGAGAGAACTGCGGATCCTACCATCCCAACGATACAGGGCCGGACGCTCACGAAAGCACTCCCAGTTGTCGACGTAGTCCACGCCGACAGTGCCGCACCAATCCAGGAGCCAGGAGTGGAGCCCGAAGAGCCTGCTAAACGCCTCGCATCCTCGACGGTAGCTGGGCAGGGGGCCAGAGACGATGATCCTAGCATCCGTCTTCTTCCGAGCGGTATCCAGAAGCGAACGGTAGTGCTCCTTCAGGACCTCGCTGCGGCGGGCGGAGATGTCGTTCGTTCCCACGTGGAGAATGACGGTGCCGAAGTCCTCGCGCTGCCGAAGCGCCGACGGAAGCCGCCTGGCGACGTCCAGGACACGTGCGCCTGGGAGACAAGACACGGTTGCATTACTCTTTATCCCCGGCACTTTTAAATGTCTAACTATTGAGTCACCAATAATAAGAACACCGTCCTGTTTAGTCTTCGGCGCTGGAGCAAGTGAAGGCCAGGAGCTGAGCACCTCAAACCGGTTGGCAGAAGTGAAGACTGGCTGCGGTGGAGGGGGGGACGGCCTCGGCTTCCCACGCCCACGCTGGCGCTCCCATCCCGGTGCAGGCGTGTAGATGGGTACCCCCGCAAACCGCCGCGGCAGAGGAGCCGGAGAGGCGACGGCCACGTAGGAGGCGTCGCGGGCTGCCTCGAGTCTCGTCTTCTCCCGCTGGAGCTCCGTCTGCTTCTCCAAGAGACGCTGAATCTGGCGACCGAGCTTCCTCGGCAGGCGCCATGAAGAGAAAAAAATAAACAATGAGAAATAATATGTACGAAAAAAAATGAAGTTAAGAAGCACAGTGGGTTAGGAATGATGAAGACAGCACACTAGGATAAGCAATGCCAAAGAATATGCAATAGAGATTGTAAATAAACGTCTAGAGGACTAAAACAGCGACAAACGGCAAACAATTTCAAATCAAGCACGCGAGTAGTCAGCCGGAAGTGACGTACCTGTGACGTTCCTCGAAGTAAACCTGAAGTAAACCTTCTTCAGATGTTTTGAAATGCTGGGATTATTGATAGCTGAGTTTGTGTAGCAGGAATTTCTGTATTTTTATTAGATGAATACGTTTCGTTTTTATTTAGATTTCTTTTCTTCGTATGGGTTCTTTATGGTCATATTCTCTGAATTTTGATTTATATTAAAAAAAATGCTTCTTTACATCACTCTCCAATCAAAATCGTGTCTGGATTCTTGTCAATTTACAGTTTACATTATTTGAACTCAACAGCTGTCCTTTACACTGTGTTCAAATTTCATCATGAATGGACCAATAGATATGATCCAAAATTACTTGGAATAAAATCTTTTTATATTCACAGGGTTTTTTCTGCTTCCACGATGGAAGTCCGGAACAGTGCCCATTCAGACTCCATTCCCTCTACCTCCTCCAGAACATGTGAAAATTCTCTTGGAGGTGAGAGTTGAAATCCATCCGGACAGAGTTATCTGGCAGCTTTTCCCAGCACACCCTCACTATACGTTTGGGACTACCAGGTCTGTTCAGCAGTTTTACCTGCCATCAGATCCAACTCACCACTAGATGGTGATCGGTGGACAGCTCAGCCCCTCTCTTTACCCTAGTGTCCAAAACATATGGCCTCAGGTCAGAAGACACGACCACAAAGTTCATCATTGACCTTTGGCCTAGAGTGCTCTGGTACCAAGTACACTTATGAGCAACCTTATGTTCGAACATGGTATTCATTATGGATCAACAATGACTAGCACTGAGGTCCAACAACATCACACCACTCTGGTTCAAATCAAGCAGGCTGTTCCTCCCAATCACTCCTCTCCAGGTTTCCCAGTCATTGCCAACATGAGCATTGAAGTCCCCCAGCAAAACAATACAGTCAGTGCATGGAATCCTCTCTAGAACTCCACTCACTGCCTCCAAGAAGGCCGAATACTCTGAGCTGCTGTTCGGTGCATACACACACACAACAGTCAAAGTTTTCCTCTCTGTGAGCCGGAGCCACATTGAGGCGACCCTCTCATTTACTGGGACAAACTCCAGCTGTACAGGCGCCAGCCGTGGACTTATGAGTATCCCTACACCCGCCCGGCGCCTCTCACCCTGTATAACTCCTGAGTAGGAGAGAGACCAACCCCTATCAAGGAGTTTGGTTCCAGAGCCTACACTGTGTGTAGAGGTGAGCCCAACTATATCTAGCTGGTATCTCTCAACCTCACGCACCTGCTCTGGCTCTTTCTCCCCCAGTGAAGTTATGTTGCACGTGCCAAGAACCAGTTTCCGCTGGCATGTTCCATGATGCCACGGGCCCCTTCGTCCTGGCTGGGTTACGTGGGCTGCCTAGCCACCAGGCAGTCACCATCGGACACTACCCCCTGGCCTGGCTCCAGGGGAAGGTCCCAGTAACCCTCTCCCGGGCAGGGTACACTGAGTTGTAATGTTGTACTCATTGGGGTGCTTATTGGATCATGTTTGTCTGGATCTTCACTCCAGAACTGTTCGGCATGGGAGACCCTACTGGGAGCTAACAGCTCCCAACGACATAGCCCTGGAGGTCATGAGACCACAAAAGCTCTTCAGCCTCGAGAAGGCCCTGATCCAGAAAGGGATTGTTTATTATGTAAAATGGATATTTAATTGTAGACTCTCTGAAATATGAGTTTAAGCCTGGTCTTGATACTGGCAATGATAGCTGGGTCATAAAGGACTTCAGCGGTTGAAATAGGAAGCAGAGAGCAAAGCACTGCTGTACTCAAGTATTTAAATAAAGCATTATGAAAGAAAATTTAATTAAATTAAATTTCTGCCCCTGCAGCCACTGTTCCTGAAGGTGACCAGCTGCCTCAGAAAGCCCATGTGCAGTCGTGTATTACACTATAGGTTTCTAAAGGTTTTGGGAACTAAGGATACCAGCTGCTATTATGTAAACTGCCCTCGAGTTAGTGAAAGGTGCTTTATACATTAAGCCAGAGGCGATTCCAGGACAGGGGTTTTAGGGGTGCTGCACCCAGTGAGACCAGCCTGACCATCTTTTTTAAATCTTTTATAGAGAGTGTATCAAGTCAGAAAACTTTAAAAAAAAAATAGATTCAAATTAGGGTTAAAGGGTATTGGGGTCAAATAAGGTAAAGCAATTGTAATAATTTATTATCATTATTGTGAAGACAATTTACAGTTTCTGGGGATATGATAGGGATAAACAAACTCTTACACACAGAGGACGGAGGTGCTCCTTTCATTTAAAGCAAATGTTCAGCAGATGAGGTGGTAAATAATCTTTTGGGTGCAGAAATAGCTTTTAGATAATTTTATCACAAATTCTTCCTGCAGTAGCAGCTGCACTCTCCATTATCTGGTATGACAATAAACAAAAAACAGGAATCTGAAGTGATTCAATAATACTACTACTACTAATAATAATAAATGTTATTTTATATAGTGCTTTTCAGGACACTCAGAGTCATTTTACATGCATAAAACTATCAGAGAAATGGGTAATTTAATATAACACACAGACAGCTCTCATTTTAACCTGTTCATTTTCTGCCTTAATTCGGCTAAATCAGGTTCAGGATTCAGGACGACTCCTCACAACTCAAAACTGTAACTAATTGAGTGTGCAGTGTTTTTCCACACCACACTCCTTCCTCATCACAGGTAAAACTGTCACTGCAGAAATGAGGAAAGAGGTTGTAAATTCAGGGCATACTTTAGAGATTAATTTTGTGTGTTCTGTAGATCCAGAGACAACTCACCAGGACACACCAGAGAAACTGGCTTTCACTTCCTTCTTCCTCAAGAGCTTGGGCTGTTTTCACACATTCCCAACAAGAATTTAGATTCCCCGCTCCTAGGAAAAACGGAGGGATAGAGCTATGTGGTGAAATGGGAATCACCCTGAGACTCCACATTGAACCCCTCTGTGGTGCACACAATCCCAGTGCGGCCGGTAGCTTTAGGGCTGTTCAACCCTTCCACCCTTCCGTTCCCAACACCCACGACATACCATACACCTCCCTGTCCCACTGCAGACAAGAGGAAGTAATTTAAACTCAGCTCATATTTTAGTGTCATCTGATGAGCTGAGATCCAGAGAATTCCTTAAAGGTTTTTCACAGAATTGATGTGTGGTTTCTCTGTGTGTAGCAGGTTGCAAGTGCCCCTGATCCCATGTGGATATATATATTTCTGTAGCATGCCATCTGAGGGTTTGAAGGTCACATCAGCACTGGTGTCCTGCCGTTCCTTAAATGGACTTGTATTGTTCCAGATTTCATGAGTCATTTCACAAATGATAATGGGTTTTACAAAAACATTTCCTTCAGTGAAGGCTTTGGAAAACATTTCTTTGTATTTGTAAATAAAGGTTCAAGAAAACAAATCAGATTTAGGTTTTTGTTGCTTTTTACAAAGTGTTACAACTCTTTTGGAAAATGTGTGTGTGTGTGTGTGTATACCTGTATATTCCAAAAACACTCCCTTCCCTGGAGCATCCAATCAGCACTCTACAATCCAGATTCTGATCTGTCAGGACACGCCTCCTCCCTCTTTAAGTTCATCAGCCTCAGCACCTGCATCCATCACTGACTCCCTTCTCAGCGTCTGATCTTCTGAGCTACTGCGGACACAAAGGTGAGTTACTCTCAGTCCCACACATCTGGAACTGGCTAACCTCTGATTGCTTGAATTTATTTAATGATTTAAAACTACACAACACTGCACTGGTCATTATACATTAAACATCATCTAGGATTAAAACACAAAGCCCAAAGGCTTATTTAAGGTGGTGGTCCTCTTCATATTGTGTTGAGTAATAATCCCAGCACAGGTCTTCTGCTCTGAGGTGAATTCAGTCTCTCCCGCTCTGCAGCCACCATGACATGAATCAGGATGAGGCAGAGGAAGAGTAGATTATGATTTTGTCACTTTGGTGCATTCCTCAAATCACCACTAACTATAGCTCAAAAGTTGGTACACACAGAACCACATTACTGATCACACACAAAAGCAATCTCACAGTCTACATATTCTACAAAAGTGATCTCACAGTCTACATATTCTACAGAAGCTGTCTAACAGTCTACATATTCTACAACAGCTATCTCACAGTCTACATATTCTACAGCAGCTATCTCACAGTCTACATATTCTACAGCAGCTATCTCACAGTCTAGAAATTCTACAAAAGCTATCTCACGGTCTAGATATTCTACAAAAGCTATCTCACGGTCTAGATATTCTACAGAAGCTATCTCACGGTCTAGATATTCTACAGAAGCTATTTCACGGTCTAGATATTCTACAGAAGCTATTTCACAGTCTACATATTCTACAGAAGCTATCTCACAGTCTACATATTCTACAGAAGCTATCTCACAGTCTAGATATTCTACAGAAGCTATCTCACAGTCTAGATATTCTACAAAAGTGACCTCACGTTCTAGATAATCTACGAAATCTATCTCACAGTCTAGATATTCTACAGAACAAAAGACCACTTCTAGGAGAATAACCATGAGTTCAGAGTCCTGTTGGAGCCTTTCAGCAGGACTTGGTGTTTTCCATATCGGAAAAGTCAGTCCAGTGTTAGTTCTTGTCTTGTCTCACTCTTTGTTAGAGGATGTGGATGTGGACATGTGGATGACTGTGTTGTCCTGGATGCCTTATCTCTACTGCACCTTAACATTGAAATGAGTAATTTGCTGCTATATTCATGTTAAAAATTTGGGTTAGTTAACTTTTAAATAACTCTCCCATAAAGTCAGTGTCTGAAAGTGTCTGCAGGAAGCAGCAATAAGAACATCAAAGTGGAGTGGAATGTAGTGTAATGTAGTTTGAAAGTGTTTAACAGTGTGTAACATGTGTCTACACGCCTATGAGGTGCTTCTTTGCTGCACATGTATTCTGCAGTAAGTCTGACTCCACAGAAACATCAATGATTTAAAGTGACTTCATTAACACTCTCTCTTATGGATTGTTTAATTACAGGTCCTTGTTGACTCGACGGGATGGGGAATAAATCCTCAACACACGTGGCCAATGCATCAGGACAAAACATGAGAGTTTACTATAAACAAGGAAAGATGACCAGCGCTGACCTCCTGCAGGGTTCAGTTTTTAAGCCAGACTCCCTGGTGTCCTACCTCCGCGTGTCTCCTGGAGAGCGGCGTCCCGTCCCGGTGAAGAAAGATGTATATCTCAGTATATTTGTGGAAAAGAAAGGTGATGCAACGGTCTGTCAGAAGGAGATCTCCTTGAACTACAATGTTCCCAAAACTCGATCCATCATTCTGACGGAGGAGGAGACCGTCAAATTCCAGAAGGTGCGCGGAAAGCTCTGGGTTGATGATCATGGGGTTAACCACCGCCCTCAATGTGTAAAATAAAACATGAAAGTCCAGCTGTGGTCTTCTGTCTCTCTGACGGCACACGTGAAGATCAAGTTCCTTTGAGACTCTTATTAAACTCAATTACTCTTTTATTTAATACAGCATTTGCTTTATTTCCTGTGAAACTTTTGTAATTCCATGATTCATTAAATTCTTCTGATGAAGAACACTTTTACTGTGTTATTTGTCTAAACTCAGCCTCTGTTTACCGCTCCTGAAGGTGCGCTGCCCCCTCAGACAGCCCCTGTCCAGTGGGGTATTACACTACAGACTTGAGAGTGAGATATGGCCCTGGTTTAACTAGTGATGAACAGTAGAACCCTGTGGAACCTTGTGTCTAGAACACAGATGTGGCATAAATACACATTGTATTTACACTGGTAAATAACACACTGTAGATTCTGATGGCTCCAGCAGGGGGCGCATCATTGTCCTGAACTCACCTGTACATCACCCAGCTGGGACCACTGGAGGGGGTGGTGGGGTGACCTGAAGTATCTCAAATTAAATAGATACTACTAAATAAATGAAAGTAGCCTAGAAGACCTGTTAAGACCCTGAGTTTGGTTGGAAACCTGTTTGTCCTGTTGGGGGCAGTGTGGGTTTGGGCCGGGGGCCTCATTGATTGGGCCACCTGTGAGAGAGAAGCTTTGAGGTCTCTCTCTCTCCCTATGGGCTTTTTTTACAGCATGGGCTTGTTTGACTCTGTTTGGGTCTTGTATTGATTACCACACATTTTGCCTGCTGTACTTGTGTTTTTGAGTTGTTTTATTTGGTTTATCCTCTTTTATCCATACACATTTATGTTAGTGATGGCAGACTGAAGCTTTCTGAAGCACTAAAGCTTTCCTCCTGACTGTGCTGAAAAAGGCTCATTACTCAAAGCTTCATGACACAGTGCTTCAGTGCATTAAAACATCACATTTGTGTCCAAAAAAGGAACTGATCAAATGTAACCAGTTGTTGTGCATGTCTCTAAACCTCATTGCTGAGTTGGTACAAATGTCTGGGGTTGAGAACATTCTTAGAAAAAGGAGTGAAGGCTGAGTAATACATTTCCAATACAGCTTGCCCACTCCCACCCTGCACACCCCATTCCACCCAATATAAGTCCACAGAAGAAGAAACAACAACAAATGAACAATCCCCTAAGTAAATAAAATTAAACAAAAAATACAGAGCAGGGCCAGCAAAAAAGGAAATACCATTGCAGGTCAGTAAGTATAATCAGAAACAATTACACAAATAAATATTTCACATGTCACTTACATGTATTGTCTTGGATTTTAGATAAAAATCACATTAACATTCATTAAACAACTTAAATTTTGTCTTTATATTAAACGAGATTCTCTCTGGTGGGATATAGAAAGAAAACTCTTTCAACCACAAATATAAATCAGGAGGTTCAGATGATTTCCATTTAATAGTGATACATTTTTTTTGGCAGTCAGGAGGGCCATCTCAATGCATCTAAGATTTACCCCTCTTCGATCTTGTAATACAGATTCATCTCCTAACAAGATAAGTCTAGCAGAGGAATATTCACTTTCACCACATTTCATTCATTCATTCATTATCTGTAACCCTTATCCAGTTCAGGGTCACGGTGTGTCCAGAGCTGACCTGGAATCATTGGGCACAAGGCAGGAATACACCCTGGAGGGGGCGCCAGTCCTTCACTTTCACCACCTCCAAGATTACTTATAGAACGGCACTGTTCCCCCGGACATGACCACAGTGTGACAGTAAAGTGAGCAGTCAATATTCATGTGAAATAGCCTTTCAGGTGTAAAGTATATCTGATGAATGATATTAAGCTGAATTAGTTACAGCGCAAGCCAGATCTGTGTGTTCTCACATATTTTGCCCCACACATCATCTTCAGTTGTGCACTCCAAGACCTTTTCTCACTTTAATTTTACTGTAAATATTAGGGTCTTTTGAGAACCTTCAATAGACACAAAAGACAAAACCCTTGCCTACTTGTTTTCACCTTATCCAAAGGCAGAGGCAGGAGAGGTAAATGGCAGCTAGTGCATTAATATAGTGTCTCACCTGCAAGTACTTGAAAATATGTTTGGCAGGGAGGAGATACTTCCGCTGTAGTTGGTCAAATGACAAAAGCTCTTCATACAACAATAAGTTGTTCATTAGAACAACAAGTAGACTCCAATGTGTAATTGTAGAGATTCAAAGTTCTTGTGTGTTGTCAGTGGAGCTGATAAAATGAACAATGTAAATACAATTCATAATCCAATAATCATTCAATGTAGAAGCCAGTGTAATAATGCAATAAATAACAACTCCATAAATGGTGACTGCTACCTTCTTCAAGGTAAAAAGTGATTATACTTCTTCCTGATTCCTTGCCGTTCAGATGCTTTGCTGCTTAGCTCTGCTATCTTTTATTTCTTTACTTTATTTTCAAAAGCTTCTTGTTTTTCTGCGATAGAATATCTGAGATTTTTAAATACACACAATTCAGCAGCACTACAAAGCCACAAATGGACTTTTTTTTGTTGTTTGTTTTTGATACTTTTAAAAGTAATGCACTAGTTCTAGGAACTGTTCCAACAGGATACAATGGAAGAAACTTTTTTTAAATGCCTCTTCATTTTTGGAAATCTTTTTATTTCAGCTTTTGAAAGGAATTTTCAGAGCCTGCTATCAGAGTTTAAGGACTGGCATTTCAGCGCTATGTGAGGAGTAACAGTGAGTGGGAGTACGGGCAGCAGACAACAGGCAGAGGACTTAACAGAGCAGTGGATAGGGCAGGGACACAGATCCAGACCAGAGGATTGTGTGGGAGGCAACACTGCAATGAGTACTGCTAGAGACAGGCATTCGGTGCAGATTGAAGCTAGAACCAAACCTAACACTGCTGCTCAGAGACCACAGCACTGTCTTACGCACTTCAGCTGAAAAAAAGGTCTGAACCACTGCCTGCCCTTCGTGAGAATCACTAACGCAATGACAACAACACAAAATGCCAGAAGTGTCAGCAGGTCACAGCACATCAGCAAACGTACAGCAGACACCCTGATCTTTGGAGATGACTCTGTTCATGGACTCTCAGGAACAGTCCTAAAATGGTTTGTTTTATACCGGGAAATGTTCCTCTGTAGAAATAGAAAATAATATTTCTGAGAACGTGCCAGTGACCTGTGGTGTCCCCCAGGGCTCTATTCTTGGTCCACTTTTAATTAATTTATAAATAATGCTTCCTCTTGGCCAGATTCTACAGAACTATGGGCTGTCCTATCACAGCTATGCAGATGATACTCAGATTTACATGGCCCTGTCCCCAAACGACTCTAGTCCAGTGACTCATTAAGCAAGTGCCTTAAACTCATCACTAACTGGATGGGACACAACTTTTTGCAGCTGAATAAAGATAAAACTGAGATTATTCTCTTTGGGAACAGCACTGAGAGACACAGATTGGCTGCGTATCTGGACTCGAGAGCCTTCAAATCTAAAGAACTGGCTCACAACCTTGGTGTATTAATGGACTCAGATCAGTTTTAGTCTCATATTAAAGCAGTTACTAGATCCGTATTTTACCATCTTAAGAACATCAGTAGATCAGAGATTTTCTGACTAAACCAGACCTGGAGAAACTTATCCATGATTTTATTTCTAGCATTGATTACTGTAATGGTCTCTTAACTGGACTTCCACAAAAGACCATTAAACATCTTCAGCTGATTCAAAATGCAGTCCCAGAGTCTCCCTCGGAGCAAAAGAAGAGATCACCCCCCCCCAATTCATCCTCAAATTCTTACACTGGAGACCAGTCTGTTACAGAATAGACTTTAAGGTGTTATTACTGGTCTATAAATGTCTTAATGGGGTAGGACCAGTGTATTTATCAGATCTGCTACAGAGATATGAGCCGAGCAGAGCTCTCAGATCTTTAGGAACTAGACTTAGTCCTGCCTCAGGTCAAAACTAAACATGGAGAGGCAGCACCTGCACCACTCTGAAAAAGAACCAGACTGAGAACATTAGAAGAGCCCAGACTTTACACAATTTTAAAGTCTGTTTTCTGTTTGAGCAGCTTACAGCTCGGTTTAAAATACTGTTCAATATTTTTTTCTGTTACGGCACTTTAGTTTTTTCTTTAATTGAATCACTTTAATTGTTTGAATAATTTTAATCATGTTTTACTCATTTATGTATTTACATTCATTGCACTGTTATAACTGTTTTAAATTACTCTCATGAGTTTATTCTTGCAAAGGGAGAGGAGATGTTTTGAAAGGCTCTGGTTATCAGCTGGTGGGTGTTTATAGTTATAAAGTCATCCCTACAGCCGTGACATTACGATCCTTTCTCACTCGTCTGAGTTGAATTAATCTATGATCATGAACACAATCTGCATACTACATCCTTACAGCACTACACATCCATCCCCACATCTGAGGAAATGTGTTCGATTAAATAAAGAGTAAATAAAGGGTGTAAACTGTAATGTGTAAATGATCTGTGGCCTGTGTTACACTGGTGATGATTTAACACATGAAATTTAAAATATTACTTTCAGTGTTGGCAGGGTTTTGTAAACACACCTCAATGGCCGCAGGGAAGGCCACATCAGCACCAGGTCAATCCGATAAGTCGAGTGTAATGCGTTTTGAAACCAGATGGTGTCATAAAGTAGCTTTAGAGGAGTTGGGAATTAAAACAAAATTTAAATAAATAACCCCAGGTGAGGCACCTCAAAGATGGAGAAGGATCCTTGGGAAGAACCGAGACCCATCCTCCTCCGGTCAAACACGTTATAAACAATAGAGTTTTAGTTTAAAACTGCAGGGAGAAGCAGTTTCGGAGTCTGTGTGGGTAACAGAGCCGAATCAGACCCATCAAATATGCAGAAGCTGCTGTATGGGGACAAAAGGGGCCACAGATGTGGGGTGAAAGTACGGAGTGGAACAGATACTGGGAATGGTGCTGAGTGCCAAACAGAAGTTAATTCAAATAATACCTTTTAACTGTATTATTTTACATCACCGTTCTAGTGAATAGGACTGAGAGAAATTACTGATGTAATGAAGAAATATGGTTGTTTGCAATATCTACAAATAATTTAGCAATTCATTATAACATTTGTATCAACCTTTTAATGTGAAAGTTCAGTTTACCTGCTGCTGTGTGCTAAAAAACGCTCATTCTGCTATGTTTGAAAGAACTTGAGAGCTGGCAGTGTGGGCGTGGCTAGGTCCTAGAGGCGGGATCAGAGCACCCAATAGTGACCAATGGAGGTTCAAGGTGAATGCCTTCCTCTAAGACCCTCCCACATGTGAAATTTGTTTCAAAAGTCAGAAGCAAAAAAATAAAACGAAGCAGAAGCAAAGAGAGAATCCAGAAGCAAAAGAACTGACTGGAAAAATCCAAAAAACAAAAACAATGAAAGCAAAGACTGACAAAATACTAACAAAAATCTGTATCAAATAACTGCAGAGTAAAAAGGTAACCAAGTGTGTTTTAAAAGTATACTTTTGATATTTTTGTTCTGTTCTCCATTCACAACGTGTACTTTCTGCTCTTGATTCTAGGACTTTTGTTTGCAGATTTTTTTTTAGCTTTTGTAAAACTTTTGACACAAAATTCACTCCTGATACCTGATCCTCGTCATCGTCATCCAGAGTCACAGTGGGTCCAAAGCCAATTGCCAAATATTATTTACAACTGATTAAAAATGTCACCTTTTTAAAATATTAAAAGACAAAGTATTGAAGAGGTAATATTACTTTAGTATTTACATGACGTCAAGATGCTGAATAATTGATTCCGAACTCATCCCATACACACTGGATGCAGCTCCATCACTCTTGAGAACACAGCACCACTCTTCCCGAGCTGAACTGTAGGGGGCGCTATGCCTCTCTAGCCCATACTTGGCACTGGGCATTTTGTTTTAGACTTATTTTTAGCTGATTCCAGAGGGTCACATTTTATTAGGTTTTTTAAGTTTCTGACACAGGTAGCTGTTCACACAGAGCTTGTATAATGTCTAAAGAAAAGCACTGTTAACGTGGCTGAACGTACTCATTAGAGGGAGTGTCTATATTCTTTGTATAGCATATGTATACTCAACTTGGTGTTGCAAAATGAATGTAGTTTAATTAAAACTAATGTGCTTTAAATTGCTGTAACTGGAGCTTCACAAACAAGAAAACAACATACACAATAGTTTAAATTAAAAAAAAAAAAACATGTACAAAGCAATATACATTTTGTTAAGAGTCATATTATATGTACATCACATTTGTGTAAAAAAATATTTTCTTCGCAAAATATTAATAAACCTGTCAACAGTAAAACAGTGCTACTCCATGTCTTTGTGTGTAATATGGTGTTTATTTGGGCGAACAGGATGCACAGAGAAGCAGACTGAACTGGTTTACACAATAAGCTGGTTTCATTTGCTGTTTCAGTAGTTTGTAAACGTACTGCAAGCTGAGGTTCATCACCCACAGTTTCCATTTAGACAGATTTCACCTCACAGGTTTGAAGATGGTGGATGAGGCACATAACCTAACGCTGGAAGATCACAGTCTAGGGGTGACAAAGGCATGTTGTATGAAGGATTAAGAATTATCTGATTTGGGGCCCTCATGGGAAGGTCAATGGTGACTGGACAGAGTTGAGAATCACAGGCATCATTAATGTACTCCTGCCCCACTGAATCTACCTCTTTGTTTTCTTTCTGAACCGGTGGCACAACTTCTGGACAAAGTTCTAGATGCTTCACCCTGAGTGCCTGGCTTTCCTCGTGCAGCATCTCATCAATCAGCGGGCACTGGAGGCTCTCCTAAAAGACATCATGAATCCAAAACATTTGCGCAAAAAAGGAACAATATTCTGACAATTCACTATAAAGTAATAGAGCTGTCAAAAAGAATAAAACACTTTATTATTATTAATACTATTATGATAACTATGATGATTTGATTATGCAAATGACTGCATATTTACTTTTGACTATTTCTATCCATTCATGGTTAGTATGGGTGTAATAAGACATGAATTTTAGATTCCATATAGTTTTCAGTCATGAGGTTTTGGATTTTTCTGTTTCTACAATAACATTCATTCATTCATTCATTCATTCATTGTCTGTAACCCTTATCCAGTTCTGGGCGGCAGTGGGTCTGGAGCCTACCCGGAAACCCACGTGGACACAGAGAGAGCACACCACACTCCTTACAGGCAGTCACCCAGAGGAAACCCACGCAGACACAGGGAGAACACACTACACTACTCACAAACAGTCACCTGGAGGAAACCCACACAGACACAGAGAGAACACACCACACTCCTCACAGACAGTCACCCAGAGGAAACCCACGCAGACACAGGGAGAACACACCACACTCCTCACAGACAGTCACCCGGAGGAAACCCACGCAGACACAGAGAGAACACACCACACTCCTCACAGACAGTCACCCGGAGGAAACCCACGCAGACACAGAGAGAACACACCACACTCCTCACAGACAGTCACCCGGAAGAAAACCCACGCAGACACAGGGAGAACGCCTCATACCACACTCCTCACAGACAGTCACCCGGAGGAAACCCACACAGACACAGGGAGAACGCACCACACTCCTCACAGACAGTCACCCGAAGGAAACCCACGCAGACACAGGGAGAACGCACCACACTCCTCACAGACAGTCACCCGGAGGAAACCCACGCAGACACAGGGAGAACACACCACACTCCTCACAGACAGTCACCCGGAGGAAACCCACGCAGACACAGGGAGAACACACCACACTCCTCACAGACAGTCACCCGGAGGAAACCCACGCAGACACAGAGAGAACGCACCACACTCCTCACAGACAGTCACCCGGAGGAAACCCACGCAGACACAGGGAGAACGCACCACACTCCTCACAGACAGTCACCCGGAGGAAACCCACGCAGACACAGAGAGAACACACCACACTCCTCACAGACAGTCACCCGGAAGAAAACCCACGCAGACACAGGGAGAACGCCTCACACCACACTCCTCACAGACAGTCACCTGGAGGAAACCCACGCAGACACAGGGAGAACGCACCACACTCCTCACAGACAGTCACCCGGAAGAAAACCCACGCAGACACAGGGAGAACGCCTCACACCACACTCCTCACAGACAGTCACCCGGAGGAAACCCACGCAGACACAGGGAGAACGCACCACACTCCTCACAGACAGTCACCCGAAGGAAACCCACGCAGACACAGGGAGAACGCACCACACTCCTCACAGACAGTCACCCGGAGGAAACCCACGCAGACACAGGGAGAACACACCACACTCCTCACAGACAGTCACCCGGAGGAAACCCACGCAGACACAGAGAGAACGCACCACACTCCTCACAGACAGTCACCCAGAGGAAACCCACGCAGACACAGAGAGAACACACCACACTCCTCACAGACAGTCACCCGGAGGAAACCCACGCAGACACAGAGAGAACACACCACACTCCTCACAGACAGTCACCCGGAGGAAACCCACGCAGACACAGAGAGAACACACCACACTCCTCACAGACAGTCACCCGGAGGAAACCCACGCAGACACGGGTCACAACTGAGCAACAGTATTTGCATTGTGAATGGAATAAGAAGCACTGTGTACTCACCTTTATGAACATTTCTCCTGGAAGCACTGGTTTAGGAATATTTGGATATACCTTGTTCCTTAACCTGTTATAATTTGTGTTTTATAATTAAATGTAATTCAGTTACAGTGATAAAGAACGCAGTTTGCTTTAATAGTATAAAACTTGTATGGGTTGCTTTTTAGACAAACTACTTACCATTGCCTAGAGCTGAAGAAAAGAACAAAGATGATAAAGACAACCAGTGTTGTAACCAAACATGTGAGAAGAAGTCCAAACACAGCTGCAAACACAAGAAGCACTGTTTTTACTATGTCACATGTCGTCATGTTTTATAAAATGCTTCATATAATAAAGTTTTGGTGTATTTCAAGGCCAGGCCCTATGAGCTCTGCTCAACTACATAGAGGAGGACCACTCTCCACTGAAATGCCTGTAGGACACATTATATCCCAGTATAAAGCCTCTCTTCTCCTCTTCAGGCATGTCTTTCCAGGAAAACTCAAGATTCCTACCATGCTGTTCTGTAGGCGGTAAAGGCTTGTCTCCTGGTGGTGCTGGAAAAGATAGGTGGAAAACTGAGTATGAAAAAGACTGCAGTGCAGAATCCTGAGGAATATGCTGATAGCATTTTGATTCCATCTTAAATGGTGTGTGTTTCAACTTAAAAAAAAATCTAATCAAACACATTAACTAAACTATCCACTGAAATATTTTACAGCCGTTTTATGCCAGTTTTAAGGGTGTGTATCTTGCTCTTCTAGGAAGTGTATCCTTAGTTTGAAGACCATCAGTGTTATGGAATATAACATGCTGTATATTCAAAGATCAGGTTAGTGTTATTATGGACTCAGGCACAAGTAATGGATTCACCAGGACTTCCTCTGTTTCTTTTGAATCAACCTTCCTCGCCTAACACAAAGGGCTACACTGATAACAACCAGGATGCACAGTGTCCTGTCTGGTAATAACAGCCTTTTTCCAAGTGACAAAAAGAGAAGTGGATTACTGAGTGCTTACCTAGCTCTTCCACGTAGACTTCTTTTCTGTGCAGCAGCTGTGGGGCTGCTGAAGTGCACGCATACACAGAGAGCATATATTTCACTCCTTTCTTAAAATCTGTGGTCAACACATGGAATAAACACAAACATGAGTTAAAACGAGAGGTGAGACCCAGAATGACTGTGTGACTTTTCAGTATCAACGTAAACTGTGGGGTCAACAATAGGACATATTAATTATAAACATTAAAATGTCTGTATCTCATGAAATGACATGTTCTACTAAAGAATTCATGTAATAATTTAGTATCATACTAAATTCTTTATCATTCATTAATGTTCTGTATATTCTACCTTTATGCTTTTGTTTTCTGGAGCATTCATCCAAATCCGTATCTTACACATTAAGAACACTTGTATATACCCTTCAAGGTTGTGATTTTAATGACTTTGTGAGTTGTCCTTTTACCTATGAACTGACCTGAGTAAATTGTGGCATTTGAGACCTCAGGGGAGAACTTCATCCATTTTACACCACAAGGCTCTGTACCGTTAGTTTGAAACCATTCCACCACATATCCACAGCTAGAAATAGGACTTGTCTTCCAAGTTATATTAAAACCACCATCATGGCCAACAATGGTAACAGCAACATTACCAGGGCCTACAAAACAAAACACGTGTTAACATGTGATATAATGGTATACTTGTTGTTAGTAGGCAGTAAAGAAGTGGGTTAAAAAATCTCTCCAGGAGTTCATTCCAAATGCCTGCCCTCTCTAATCCACTCAAAGCAGGCTTAAGGACATTAAAACTTAGTAAAAACTAAATTCTGAGAAGGATGTTTACTTTCTGAAGTTAATTATGATGTCTTTGGTGAAAAGTCATTAATATTTTACCCGACGGCAGTGTGGGGATTGTGATGTTGGAGGGAGGAGAAACACCAAAATCATTCTTGGCAGAAACTGAGATGTAATGGTCTCTCTTTGCACTTGAGCTGAGGTTGTGGCAGTGTTCGTATGGGGC